>NC_142797.1:82991366-83275134 GCF_049724085.1 Artemia sp. Qi Xiang Cuo
TTATTTCCATCCATGTAAGACATCTTTGGCAAACTTTTATTCTTGGGGTTTGGACCAAATATTCTAGGTAAAGATATTGCAACCCCAAAATGGTCAGATGCACTATTAATAACTACTGTGGGTTATAAATAATTAATATTTACAAAAAATATTATCAATTGTAGACTCTGAAGCTTCTGTCACTCGTGTGCATATGTTAATTGCAGGATAAAAACCAAAACTTAACATTGTGTTAACAAAATGTCTTACCTCACTATTTCTAACAACCGTATTTAAATCAATATTAAAATTCCCACACATAAAACATAGTATTTTTGAACTTGAGAACTTTCTCAAAAATTCTTCAATCAGTTTGATAAACTCCTCAATGTTACCTGAAAGTGGTCTATAAATTACTACAACCATAAACTTATTATTTGCATTACTCACATCAAGAACTATAGACTCAAATTTCATTTCATAATTAACCGCTAAATCTGACCTAATCTGTACACTAAAACCACTTTTTACATATACAGCTAAACCACCACGTTGGTGTAGTACCCTATTTTGCACGTACATATTATTTGAAGTTTTTAAGTTTCTAGGACAACACGTTCTATAGAAACTTTACATGCCCCAAGGGCATAACTTACAACCCTTGTCCTGACGGTTATGAGGGGGTTGTCATCCTCAAGGACCTAATTTATAGAACTTAAAACAATGTTGAATAAAATGTCTATCTCGAAATGTTGATTGGATCTGTTTGGGGAGAGGTTGGGCGTGAGAAGGGGGTTAGTTGCCCTCCAAAAACTTTCGAGTATTAAAAAGAGCACTAACCCTTTGAATTTCCAATCAAATGAGCCTTTTTTAAAGTTTCTACGGCAACGCCTTCTATTAAAACTTATATGCCCCCAGGGCATAACTTAGAACCCTTGTCCTGAAGGCTGTGGGGGAGTGTTCTCCTCAAAAAAATAATTTTTATCTGGAAATCAACTACGCTGAACAAATTAGATATCGCAAAATTTTGATTGGATGTGTTTTGGAGAAGGATGAGCATGGGGGGGGGCTATTTGCCTTCTAATCACTTTTGACTAATGAAAAAGGCACTAGCCCTTTGAATTTTCAATTGAATGAGCCTTTTCTGAAGTTTCTACGACAACTCCTTCTATAAAAACCTTATATGCCCCAAGGGAATAATTTACAACTTTGCCCTGAAGGCTGTGGGGGAGTGTCCTCCTAAAAAACATAATTTCTATCTAGAAATCAACTACGCTGAACAAAATGTTTATCTCAAAATTTTTATTGGATGTTTTTCGAGAAATGGTGGGCGTGGAAGGGGTGTTAGTTGCCTTCAAATCACTTACGACAATTAAAAAGGACACAAGCCACTCCAATTTGCAATTGAATGAGCCCTTTTTTAAGTTTTTACGACAACTTCTTCGATACGAAGTTCCCTGCTCTAAAGGAAAAAAAATAATAAATATACATTACGCGCGCGTACGTAGGCTAACCTAACCTAACCTAACTTAACCTAACATAATTTAATCTAGCCTAACCTAACCTAACTTAAACATGTAGAGATGTTTACTACCTAACCTAACCTAACTTAGCTAACCTAACCTAACTTACCTATCCTGACCTAACCTAACCTAATCTAACCTAACTTAATCTAGTCTAACCTAACCTAACCTAACCATACTTGCCGGAAAATCTCCCCAGGTCGACTTTGTATTTTTGTGTTGTTGCTGCACGTTGTTAATTCAATAAAAATATTTTATGCATTACTTTGATATAGTTCTATTGTCTTATGAAAATCTAAAATTTTAAGCGCTGGGAATGTTTATTAAAAATTTTAAGATTTTTTATTTAATTTGAAAAATAAATTAGAATTGAAATATAAATTTTTTCTTTTATCTAAGAAAATTAATACTAAAACTTTAAAATTCTTTGTGTCTTTCTGAAATTAAGAACTGAAGTGGAAGATTTTTTTTTTCTCTGGAGAAATTAAAATTGAACTGTAAATTCTTTAATAAAATTCAAACTTGAGTTAACTCATCATGATCAGCGTTTAACTTTTTCTATCTTCTATCAAAAATTTAGAACAGTAATTTAAAATTTCTCCGTCTCTTTGAGAAAAATCTGAACTGAAGTGGAAAATTTTTAATTTTTCTAGAAAAATAGAATTGATCTGTAACTTATTTCTTTTCTATGAAAAATTTAGAGCAGTAATTTCGAGTTTTTCACTCTCTATGACAAAAATCTGAACTAAAGTGGAAAATATTAATTTTTTATTGAAAAATTGAAAGGATCTGAAACTTATTTCTTTTCATATGGATAGTTATAAAAACAACTTGAACTTTTCTTCCTATCAATGAGAAAAACAGCTCCTTATCTTCATAGAGAAATGTTCACGATTAATGTGTAACTTTTTCTATCGTCTACAAAAAATTTTGGGGAGACTTTAAAATTTATGCCTTTGGGGAACTATGTGAACTGAAGTAGAACCTTTTTATATTATTAGTGAAAATAGACTTGATCAAGGAATCATTTTTTTTCATTGAGAAAATTCAGAAGAGAGCTTGAACTTTTCTTCACTTCATTGAGAAACTTCAAATAGAACTTTAAATTTACTTGTTTCTTTTTGAAATTAAGAACTGATGTGGAAGATTTTTATTTTCTTTGGAGAAATTAGAATTGAACTGTAAGTTCTTTAATAAAATTCAGAAGATAACTTGAACTTTCTATCTTCAATGCAAAATATGGAACAGCATTTTAAATTTTTTCATCTCTTTGATAAAAATCTGAACTGAAGTGGAATCTTGGATGATGACTATAACATGAACTTTTCTTCACTTCGTTGAAAAAATTTAAAATTGAAGTATAAAATTTTATTTTCCGGGAAAATATTCACAACTCTGTAATAGCTTTTCTATCTTCTACAGAAAAATTGCAAATACAAATTTAAGTTTCCTTGTGTCTTGTTGAAATTAAGAACTGAAGTAGAAGATTTTTATTTTCTTTGGAGAAACTAGAATTGAACTGTAAGTTCTTTAATAAAATTCAGAGGATAACTGGAACTTTCTATCTTCTATGAAAAATTTGGAACAATTTTTAAATTTTTTCATCTCTTTGAGAAAAATCTGAACTGAAGTGGAAACTTGCATGATATTGTGGCGTGTACAAAAAAATCGGAACTGAAGTGGAAACTTGTATGATATTGTGGCGTGCACAAAAGTTGTAAAGTAAAGGTGTGCTGAAAAGGATGAGTACTTCTACTTGTAAAATGGGTTTACTATTGACATTAAGAAAGTAACTTGTTCTTAAATGCTTTTTGAAAACTCTTGCTAGGTAGTGTTGGAATTGAAAACGCTGTTACTTAAAATTCTGGAGTAAAAAGTTGGGTAATTAAACTTGTAAAAATGGTCTTTATAGGACCATTAAGAAAAAAAATAATAAAGTAAAGTTTTGGTGAAAAGGATCTGTACTTTAACTTGTAAAATGTGTTTAGGAGGGACATTAAAAAGGAACATGTTCTGAACTGACTTTAGAAAAGTATTTCTAGGTGCTGGGGCATTAAAAAATCTGCAAAGTAAAGTTGTGGGGAAAAAGGATGGGTATTTCAACTTGTAAAAAGGGTTTAAAAAAGTGACATAAAGAAATGAACTTGCTCTGAAATGCCTTTTGAAAGGTATTTCTTGATGTTGAAGCCTCCAAAAGCTGTAAAGTAAAGTTATGGGTGAAAAAGAAGATGCTTCAAGTTTGAATATGGGTTGAGACGGGACATTAAGAATATATGGTGTTCTGAAAAGTCTTTTGAAAGGAATTTTTTTGTGTTGTGGGCATTCAAAAAGCTTTGAAGAATAGTTGTGTTTAAAAAAGTTTGCTTCATCAACTTTTAGAACTGGTTTAGGAGGGATATGAACAAAAAAAGCTGGAAAATAAAAGTGTTGTAAAAAGCATGAGGACGTCTACTTGTAAAATTGTTATAAGATGGATATTAAGAAAGGAACTTGTTGTTAATTTCCTTTTGAAAGGTATTGCTTGGTGTTGGCTTTAAAGAATGGGTAATTAAACTTGTAAAATGGGTTTGGGAAGACACTAAGAAAAGAAATTACTCTGTAATGCCTCTTGAAAAGTATTGCTTGGTGTTGGAGCATTCAAAAAGCTGTAAAGTAAAGTTTTGGGTGAAAAGGATGGGTACTTCAACTTGTAAAATGGGTTTAGGAGGGGAATTACGTAAAGAACTTGCTCTGAAATGTCTTTGAAAAGTATTACATGGTATTGGCGCATTCAAAAAACTGTAAAGTAAAGTTGTGGGTGAAAAGGATGGGTACTTCAATTTTGTAAAATGGGTAAGGAACTTGCTCTGAAATGCCTTTTGAAAAGTATTGCTTGGTGTTGAGGTATTCAAAAAGTTGTAAAGTAAAGTTGTGGGTGAAAAAAATGGATACTTCAAGCTAGAAAAAAGGTTTAGAAGGGATATTAAGAAATGAGGTTACTCTGAAATATCTTTTGAATGGTATTTCTTGGTGTTGAGACATCCAAATAGCTGTAAAGTAAAGTTGTGAGTGAAAATACCGGATGCTTCAACATATAAAATTTGTTGAGGAGGGACATTAAGACAAGAAATTGCTGTGAAATGCCTTTTGAAAAGTATTGCATGGTATTTAGAGCATCCAAAAAGCTATAAAGTAAAGTTCTTGGTGAAAAAGTTGGGTACTTCAATTTGAAAAATGTGTGTAGAAGGGACATTAAGAAAGATGTTGCTCTCAAGTAACGTTTGAAAAATAGTCCCTGGTGTTGAGGTATTCAAAAAGCTGCGAAGTAAAGTTGTGGGTAAAATCGATGGATGCTTTAACTTGTCAAATGTGTTTAGGCGGGATATTAAGAAAATAACTTGTTCTGAAATGCCCTTTGAAAAGTATTGCTTGATCCTGAGACATTCAAAAAGCTGTAAAGTAAAGTCGTGGGTGAAAAGGATGGGGACTTCAAGTTGGAAAATGGTTGAGAAGTGCCATTAAAAAAAAGAAGTTGCTCTGAAATGCCATTTGAAAGGTTTCGCTTGGTATTGGTGAATTCAAAAAGCTATAGAATACAGCAGTGGGTGAAAAAGATTGTTACTTCAAGCTGGAAAATGGGTTTAGAAGTTACTTTGAGAAATTAACTTGTTCTGAAATTACATTGGAAATGTATTTATTGGTGTGATGTCTACGAAAATCTTTATAGTAAAGTTTTGGTTGCAACTGATTGTTGCTTCAACTTGGGACTTTGGTTTAGAAGGGATAGTAATAAATTAAAGTGCTCTTAAATTGTCTTTTTATAGTTATTCATTGTTGTTGATTTATAAAAAAAGCTGTAAAGTAAAGTTGTGGGTGAAACGGAAGGATGCTTCAAGTTGGAAAATGGGTTTAGAAGGGACATTAAGAAAGTAACTTGCTCTGAAATGGTCTTTGAAAAGTATTTCTTGGTGTCGAGGTGTCCAAAAAGCTGTAAGGTCTAGTTGTGTGTGAAAAGGATGGAAGCTTCAACTTGGAAAATGGGTTTAGAAGGGACGTTAACAAAGGAACTTGCTCTGAAATGTCTTTTGAATGGTATTTCTTGGTGTTGAGGTAACCAAAAAGCTGTAAAGTAAAGTTGTGGGTGAAAAGGATGGATGCTTCAACTTGTAAAACTGGTTTAGGAAGGGACTTACGTAAAGAACTTGTTCTGAAATGTCCTTTGAAAAGTATTACATGATGTTGAGGTATCCAAAAAGCTGTAAAGTAAAGTTTTGGGTGAAAAGGATTGGTATTTCAATTTGTAAAATGGGTCTAGAAGGGATATTAAGAAAAGACGTTGCTCTGAAATGTCTTTTAAAAGTATTGCTTTTTATTGGAGCATTCAAAAATCTGTAAAGTAAAGTTGCGGGTGAAAAGGATGGGTACTTAAACTTGCAAAATGGGTTTAGGATGGATATTATGAAAAGAACTTGTTCTGAAATGTCTTTGAAAAGTATTGCATGGTATTGGTGCATTCAAAAGAACCAAAAAATTGTAAAGTAAATATGTGGGTGAAAAGGAAGGATGCTTCAACTTGTAAAATGGGTTTAGAAGGGACATTAAGAAAGGAACTTACTCTGAAATTCTTTTTGAAAGGTATTTCTTGGTCTTGAGGTATCCAAAAAGCTGTAAAGTAAAACTGTGGGTGAAAAGGCGGGATACTTCAAGATGGAAAACGGGATTAAAAGGGAGATTAAGAAATGAACTTGCTCTGAAATGTCATTTGAAAAGTATTTCTTTGTGTTGAGCTGTCCAAAAAGCTGTAAAGTATAGTTGTGGGTAAAAAAAAATGGATACTTCAAGTTGGAAAATGGGTTTAGAAGGGACATAAAGAAACGATGTTGCTATGAAATGATTTTTGAAATGTATTTCTTGGTGTTGAGATGTCCAAAAGCTGTACAGTAAAGTTGTGGTGAAAAATATGAGTACTTCAAGTTGTAAAATGTGTTTAGGAGGGGACTAACTTAAAGAACTTGCTCTGAAATATTTTTTGAAAAGTATTTCTTGGTTGTGAGGTACTCAAAAATCTGTTAAGTAAAGTTGTGGATGAAAATGATGGGTACGTCAATTTTGTAAAATGGTTTTAGTAGGGAAATTAATAAAAGAAGTTGATCTGAAATTATTTTTGAAAAGTATTTCTTGGTTTTGAGGTATCCGAATATCTGTAAAGTAAAGTTTTGGGTGTAAAGGATGGATCCTTCAAGTTGGAAAATTGGTAGAGGAGGGGACTTAAGTAAAGATCGTGCTCTGAAATGTATTTTGAAAAGTATTTCTTGGTGCTGATGATCCAAAAACTTTAAAGTAAAGATGTGGGTGAAAAGGATGGGAACTTCAATTTGGAAAATGGGTTTAGAAGGGATATTAAGAAAGGAAGCTGCTCTGACATGGTCTTTGAAATGTATTTTTTGGTGATGAGGTATCCTAAAAGCTGTAAAGTAAAGTTTTGGGTGTAGAGGATTGGTGCTTCAATTTGTAAAATGGGTTTAAGAACGACATTAAGGAAAGAACTTGTTCCGAAAAGATATAATAACGCAATAAAAAAGTATTAAAAAATGGGGGCGTCGGAGCGTGGGGGGCACGGGGGGGTCTGGGGGGGGCTGGGGGGGCCGTTGACGGCCGGGGTGCCGTGGGGGCACCCGGGGGCCCGGTGGGGCGGGTGGGAGGGCGTGTGGAGGGCCGAGACGGGCCTGGGTGTGGCGGAAGCGGCGCGGGGAGGGTCTGGGGGGCACTGGCGGACCATGTGGGCCGGGGGACGCTTGGGGGACCGTTGGGGCCCGGGGGAGGGTCGGGGGGGGTCGGGGAGGGCTTTTGCGGGCTAGGTGGCCCTTTCGGCGCCCGGGGGACTTGTGGGGACGCTGGGCGGGCCTTTTGGGGGTCGGAGGTCCTGTAGGAGCCTGGTGGCCCTTGGAGGACCGGGGTAGGGCCTTGGGGGTTCTGGTGGCCCTTCGGAGCCCGGGTGTGGGCCTTTGGGGTTCCGGGTGCTCTTTGAGCGACCAGGGGACCTTTGAGGCCGGGGGGTTTCGTTGGGGTTTGGGGTAGGGGGTTTGGACCCCTTGAGGTTGGAGGTAGGGGTAGTGTAACCCTTGTGGATGGGGGTTGAGCGATCGGGGCCCTTTGAGTTGGGGTAGAGAACCTAACAACACTGTGCAATTGAAACTTGTGTATATAATGACCACGCTTAAAACTCCTTTCAAAATCTCTTTAAAAATCATATTTTATAATGACTCTAGCTGTTTCACCGAAATAATTCCATAAAATAGCTAAAGCGGTTTCGGTAAAATAATCTCCAAACAGAATTTCAGCATGTTCCTTTTGGTTGACATCTCTGCACTAAAGCATTACAAATTATTTTGAAACCTTTTCCTACTCTAAGATCTAAACATCTGCCAGTGAATCAATTCTCTTGTTAGAACCCCAATTAATTCCCCTTCCATATCAATCAATCAATCATGACATCATCTGTGATTTAATTGTTTCTTGGGGATTTTTATCTTTGGAAATGCAAAGACATTAATCAACTTCACGTTATCTGCCAGACATTGATTAACTGTATCCTGGGAACTCGTAACATTTGGCTCGGAAACAACAATAACAAATACAATTTCTGGGTCATAACATCTGCCTCGAACAGGAAGGAAGTGTCATTAACTGTTCCCTTGAACCTCAGAACATCTGGCTCGAATAACAATAACAAATACTATTTTTGGATCATTTCATATGCCTCAAACAGGAAGGAAGTGTCATTAACTTTGCCTCAAACAACAACAACATTGATCACATTAACCATATGTTCTCTCTAATGACTCTGTTCAAAACAACAACAACATTGACCTTGGCATTTTGCCTCGGAAACAATAACAAATACTATTTTCGGATCATAACATTCGCTGAGGGCGTGCCAAAAACACACCTGGAGAAAGAGACCATTGACTCTGTCCTCATTAAACTATGTAAAAAAGTTGTAGGTGGCAGCAGGGGTGAGGGATCGCGCTGGTACCCCCATCTCTACTGAAATATGCTTTTGAAGTTTGAGCAGAGGCTTAAAAGTGTAGATTTTGAGTTTCTTCAGGATAATACAGTTATTGATACCAAATTTGGTGAATGGTATGAAAAAATAAAATTACTATTTCAAGAGTGTTTGGAGTTTAAAGAGACAAAGCAAAGATTTGCCAATTAAACCTTGGATTACAAAAGGATTACTAGCCTCAATGGAAAAAAAGGCAAGTCATGTATAAAACGTGCGCAACCGACTCAAAGTTCAGCATCTGATAAAGAGCAATATGAAGAATTTAATAGAAACTTAAGAAGTCTTTTAAGAAAAGCAAAAATGGATTACTATGCACAGAAATTTAAAGATTACGAAGGACACCCGGCTAAAACTTGGCAACTGATTAAGTCGGTAACTCCGATTAATTTGCCGTGGGAGTCGAATAGTGGTGTAGGCATTAACTTGTGTACCCACTTTTCAGAGGCTAAAAATATCGACATCTGTGGAATGCATAAATGGTAATGGTACATACCAGAATTTTCTTCCTGAAGCAAGTGATACAACCATTTATCTTCATCGCGTGAACTTGATAATATCTTAAAAAGTATGAAAAAATCGGAATGGACTTTATAACCTTTTAAATAGTTCAAAAAATTTACCCAATTATATATAGTCGTCTGTTGTACCTTTTTCATCAATGTTTTGAATTTGGAGTGTACCCTAATTGCTTGAAAAGTGCTATGGTTATTCCTCTGTATAAAAGAGGTGATAAGGAAGATATGAACAACTACCGTCCAATATCTCTACTGCCAGTGATTTCTCGTATTTTTAGAAATTGATTCATAGACGACTGATGGATTATTTTGAAAAAAGATGTTTATTTCACTCTAGTCAATTTGGTTTTAGAAAAAATAAGTCTACAGAGCATGCTTAATTATTTTTGACAACATTTGTTAACGATTGCCTAGATTCAGGTTTAAAGGTGGGTTAAATTTTTCAAGATATTATGAAGACTTTTAACTGTGTTGATCATAAGATTTTATTGGCTAGGCTTGAAAATGGTGGAATTTGTTTTAAAAGTCTAAAATTGATTGCTTCATTTCTTGAAGGAAGAACGCAATGAATACGGTTGGGCACAGTCATGTCAGAAGAGATGGTAGTAAAGTGCAGTGTGCCAAAGGGGTCTTTGTTGGGTCCCCTATTATTTCTTGTGTACATTAATGATCTAAATGGATGCTTCAAACAACTTTCAACTCCAAGGTACACTTATGGCCCGATGCGAGCAATAATTCAAAGTTTTACTGATGATACTCAATTTACAATGGCTGCGAAAACAGAAGCGGATTTGAAAAATGGCACTAAACAAGGAATGGTGATAATCGAGAGGTGGATGCGAGTGAACAAACTGCTTGTTAATCAGAAGAAAACAATGTTCATGTTATATGGCAGAAGTGCAAATTACTATCCATGGATTGAAGAAATTGAGTTAGTACATGGAAGCATAAAACGGACAAGTACAGTAAGGTATCTTGGTGCAATGGTAGACGAATGCCTAAGTTTAAAAGATCATATTGCATTTATAAGTACTAAATTAGCCAAAAATGCTAGAACTCTGTGGAAGCTGAAATTTTATTTTCCTAAAAAGGTTATTAGAACGTTATGTTTTTCTCTTATTCATCCATTTTCGCTGTACTGCGTTACAGTTTGGTCGTTGACGTTCACTAGCCATTTGTATCCGCTCCGTGTGGTACAAAATAAAGCTGTAAGATTTTGACCAATGAATTGTCCCAGAATTCGGAGAGATCGAGTTATCACCAATTAAAAATTTTACCATTCTTTGGTTTGGTTAAATTCTATGTAAATTTGTTTATGTGTAATTTTTTTTCTAATTCGTGACCTGCATGTTTTTTGAAACTTTATAGCAAAAAGGACCATAGTTATGAAACTAGAAATGTTGAAATAGTTAGAACGCCAGTTCCAGTTACTACCAGATCTAAATTTTCTATTAGGTTTATTGGTCCTGAAGTATGGAACAGGCTTCCGGCGGATGTAAAAGGTAAGAAGGTTCTTGAGGAATTTCGTACTTCTTTGCGATGTATTTGTTTTAACCAGTATTGTAGACACGGATAAGGTGATTTATCTGGGAGTGAGTATATGCTTGTGAATGTTAATAGAGAAAAATTTTCTTGTGTGTTGATAGAGGTGATTGTCGGCATATGAAAGGAAGCATGATGAATCATAGAGCATGAGTGTTGAATTCCTTTAAGTTCCCTGTAAAAAAATGTGTTATCCTTAGAATGTTCATTTATTGTTTAGTTGGGTTGGGGGAGGAGAGGAGGAGTCAAAGAGTATTATTTCCCCGAGGCTCATTTTATTGGAAATTCAAAGGGCTAGTGACTTTTTTAATATTTGAAAGTAATTGGAGAAAGACTAACGCCCCTCTTACGCCCTCCAATCCAATCAAAATTGTGAGATAGCCATTTTGTTTAACGTAGTTGGAACTTCTGGAAATTGAGGGTTGTAATTTATACCCTGGTGGCATATAAGGTGCTTATAGGAAGTGTTGTCGTAGAAACTCAAAAAGGGCTCATTCGATTGGAAATCAAAAGGCCTAGTGCCCTTTTTAATAGTCAAAAGTGATTGGAAAGCTTGACATTTTTATACTAAAGATCAATATGGGTATAATTTATTAGTTTTTTGTTGTTGTTGTTGTTGTTTAGACCAGGAAACTTTGTATCGAAGGAGTTGTCGTAGGAATTTTGAAAAGGGCTTCTTCGATCGAAATAGAAAGGGATAATGCTCTTTTTAATGGTCGAAAGTGATTGGAGGGAAACTAATCCCCCTACCCCGCCCCCCCTCCCATTTGACTTTATTCTTAAAAACTAAATGTTGCCATAAAATTAAATCAAAATACACTGTGTTAATGTTAATTCCCAATAAGACATCTCAGCAGTATCCCAAGAATGACTGACTGTATTATGTTCAAACTTTCAGGGCTGCTTCAGCTCTTAAAATGCAACCAAATCAAAATAGCGGAAGTTTATCTAAGCTAGCAAAGAAAGTAAACAGATTTTCTTGTGAACGGTATCAAGTTTTCCATTTCAGGTCAACTACAGGAGGTATGAAACTATATTAAACAATACTGCTTGTGTCTAGATTTTTAAGAGGGTGTATGTTGTTAGAAATTGCCAAAAGAAATTTCTCCAGCATACAAATAGCAGGCCAAACTATAGATTCTTAACAAACGAAAAAAATTAAAGCATTATTTTATTTTTTCTTAAAAGATTATGTCAATATAAAACAAACAGAACTTAATTAAAAAAACTTTAAAAAAAAAGTTTTTTAAAGAAAAGTAAAGAACGCCATTAAACAAAAAATGAGCAAAAAAACAAATCAAACATTCTACCAAGTGTGAAACTACCACAAATCAGCATCGATAAATAAATGAAACCAAAAACAAACAGAAACTACCATAAATAACCGAGTCAAACTCAAAACGAGCAGAAATTAACATAAGTTGGGCTCAAACCCCTATGCTTTCCCAAGGCCAGAATATAATTTGCACTTTACTAAAAAAATACAAATAAATAGGCATTGTCAGTTTAATATATATATACTGCTATTTAGCAATAAAAATGTTAATATTATTAGATTTAACAAGTTATAAAAGTAAAAACATTTATATTTTTTTAAGTGAAGTGCAAATCATGTTCTAGCCTTGGGAAAGTATAGGGGTTTTGAGCCCAACTTATGTTAATTTTTGCTCGTTTTGAGCTTGACTCGGTTATTTATTGTAATTTCTGTTCGTTTTGGGTTTCATTTATTTATTGATGCTGATTTGTGGTAGTTTCACGCTTGATAGATTATTTAATTTTATTTTTACTCATTTTTGGCTTAATGGAGTTTGCTTAACTTTAAAAATAGAATCTTGAAAATAGTATATACATTAAACAATTCTTGTTTTGTGCTGAATTTAAATTTATAATAACTATTAAAAATATAACCATACTTTTCATTGAAAAACTTATTTTTTGGAAAAAGTTGTTTTAATTAATACTAACAAAAAGTAATTGTTGTAATATTCAACAAGGGTATAGAAGAAACTGTATATAAAAAGCACCTTAAACATATTTAGACAAAGAATCGGATGGAGAATAAAGATCGACCTTCACCCATACGTTGTGAAATTTTAAAAATAGAATCTTGAAAATACGTTATGAAACTTTTAAAATAGAATCTTGAAAATAGTATATACATTAAATAATTCTTGTTTTGTGCTGAATTAAAATTTATAATAACTATCAAAAATATAAGCATACTTAATCTTTATATTTTTCTTAGGGAACAATATGCGAAGTGGTTTTAAGTGGATTAATAAAGGTAATAAATCTCCAAAATAGTTTTTTCAATATCTAGCGGGGAAGGTCATTTTTTTCCATGAAAATCCAAACAAAGATGTTTTTGAAAATTTAGGGGGGGAATACAATCTATGTTGTCATTTCCCCCTCTCCCCTCCGCTTGGAATAAAACTTGGACATTTTTCGAAAGACTGGGTGGATACTTTTTTGGAGGAGTTTTGGCCGTGTACAGGTACAGTTTTGTTGCTAAGAAATCCTGTTGAAGAATTGAAGAATTAAGCAAAGATTTGGTGAAAATTTGTGGCCTTTACTGTCCATCTGTTTACTGTCACTACATCTATTCATTTTTAACTGTGTCAATTCTGTTGCTACGTGTCTGTCCAATGTCTACTATTGTCCTTTCGAAGCTCGAACCAAAGATTATATTATGTTTTTAATTGTTATTACTACAATAGAATGAAGCACTGTGTTTGTCACCAATTTGGAACAAGCATGCGAAAATAATCATTCATAGGAAAATAAACAATGTTCTAAATAACAAGTTAGGAAATTTAACACGACTATTATTGAATTTATGCAAGGGTAGGAAATATAAGACAAGTAATAGATATCAGAAAGTCAAGATAATTTTATTCAAATAGAAAAAAAGTGCCCTAAGAATCTTAACAGAAAGTATACCATTGGAGTCATTATTAAATTAGTCAATTAGTCATTAGTCAATTAGTTTGAAACTATCGAAAAGCGTTGTACAAAGTTTCTTGCAAAGGGTTGAAGTCCTTGTTTTGCCGATCATTTGGTTTGGGATGGGTGTTAGGGGCGTGACTATTTAAGCTCAGCCACTATTGAACCAGCTCCAAATAGCTACTTGAAGAAACCAAGGACCGCTGGTGCTGACTGTTTAATCTGATGAAATCCTTTAATTTTTATGTAAAACTTCTTAATTTCTGAGGATACAATAACTTATTAAGTGGTTTTTTTTTGTCTTGAAAGTCAGAATCAGATCCAAACGTTGAAGCAAGTAAACATCGTTATCAAACGTGTCTGATGTTGATTCCTTTAGAGAATTTTGAGTTGACTCACACTACCAATATCCTTGCAAATTTTTGTTTAGGATTCATCTTTATTAGCTCAATATTTGGATATTTAAAACGCTTTATAGGTAAACCTTTATAGTTTTATAGGTAAAAAAAAACTATTTTAACTTTTTTTTTCTTTTTTTCCTCCGGAATTTGCGGCGCACTGGTAAAACATAGAGAGATGTTTAATGGCTCATTTTAAAGGAATTTGATGTATTTAAAACCCTTTTGCAATTCACAAAAATAGTTTTAAAAATAAAATCGATTTTTTACGAAACACTGTATTGACATGCACAAGATTGATAAATTACGTCATAATCTTAGGTTGTAACTATATATGGCGTGAAAGTAAATGCAATATTATAACATTAGCTATATTTACATTAGTACAGAATCGCTAATGTTATTCTGCAAGCTGCAAATATATTTATGGTGTCAGAGTAATACTCCTTGTGTATTATCCACGAAAACTTATTCGTGAATTAATAATCGAAGAAATTTATTCATGGTTGCACCGGTTGTAACAATCTATTAGGAGGTATAGTGAAGAGCGAACCATAGCATTAGTATGAAACATCCCGATTTAATTTTCTTCTTTACGACTTATTTTTTTTCAAATCTTTTGCTGAACTATCTTGCAGCTCTAATGCATAGGATGATTTAGTATTTGTCCAAAATTGCATTTTTATTTAATATTTTAGTTACTATTGGCCTAGAGTTTGTTCTTTACTATGAAAACCCAGATTAAAAACAATAAAAGGCCTACGGCTTTTCCTTCTTTGAAATAGTAAGAGACGAACCCCAAAGAATCGATTTTTTAACCAAGTTCAACATGTAATGGTTTGCTCTTCTTATGATTGTCTGTTAATATTAATTTTCATCGTCTTTTACTAAAATTTTCAGAGAAAAAGAGGCCATATATGCCGTATATAGTTGAAGCAAATGTTCTTGTTGTTCAAGCCAATAGATTTTCTCTGTTATTCAATCCCAGGGAGAGTTGGTTTCATGTATAGGAGGTTGGATTAGGTGGTTCTAATAGTGTACTTCTTTTTTTTTATCTGACTCTAGTTTTACGAGTTATTTTTTGTATTTCTTAGTATTGGACGTGATCATCTCTTACTAG
Source organism: Artemia sp. Qi Xiang Cuo (assembly GCF_049724085.1). Lineage (NCBI taxonomy): Eukaryota > Metazoa > Arthropoda > Branchiopoda > Anostraca > Artemiidae > Artemia > Artemia sp. Qi Xiang Cuo. The sequence continues at coordinate 83,006,432 of NC_142797.1, forward strand.
GTTGCTAGCCACAGCTCCAACCCGGCTTTGCAAGAGTTCGTTATTTATCATCAAAAATCCTTTTAACGAAATTGCTAAGAGATACAACCCATAAAAATAGCAAAACTATAATATAATTTAGTGCTTACAACTATAACATAATTAACACTAATGACTATAATATATAAAAATTCTAAGCACTATAACACATCTAAATACTAACAACAATCATATAAATCATAGTACTAAAAATACAACATAAATAATGCTAACAACTATTACACAATAATACTAATAACTATAACACGACTATTCTAGCAACTATAACAGATAATATTGTCACATCTATAAAACATGAGCATAAGATATAACATTATTAAAATGCTTAAACATTTTTTTTTTAATAATTCTCTATAAAAACTGATAGTACTTTCGATCAAGTTGATAATTTATTTGATAACCTAACCTAACATACGTAGTTTAAACCTACCTACTTACAAAATCAACGACTACCCACTTTAAAACGTAAACAACCTACCTAAATTAATACATCAACAACCTACCTAGTTTAAAACATCAACAACCTACTTATTTGAAAACATATACAACCTACCTAGTTTGGAACATCAACAGCCTATCTAGTTTAAAAAATCAACAACCTAGCTAGTTTAGAACGTCAATAAAACTACGCAGTTTAAAACATCAACAACCTACCTACATTAAAATATCAACAACCAACCTACTTCGAAATATTGACAGCCTACATAGTTTAAAACATCAACAACCTACCTAGTTTAAAATATCAGCAACCGACCTAGTTAAAACATTAGCAACATACCTAGTTTAAAACTTTAACAACCTACCTAGTTTAAAACATCAACAACCTTCTTAGTTTAAAAAATAATCAACCTACCTATTTTAAAACATCAACAACCTACCTAGTTTGAAAAATCAACAGCCTACCTAGTTTAAAACATATACAACCTACCTAGTTTAAAACATCATTAACCTACCTAGTTTAAAACATCAACAACCTACCTAGTTGAAAACATATAAAATCTACCTAGTTTAAAACATCAACAGCCTACCTAGTTTAAAACATCAACAGCATACCTAGTTTAAAACATCTACAGTCTACATAGTTTCAAACATCAACAACCTACCTAGTTTAAAACATCAACAACCTACCTATTTCAAGACGTCAATAGCCTACCTAGTTTAGAACATCAGCAACCTACCTATTTTAAAACAAACAACCTACCTAACTTAAAACATCTACAACCTACCTATTTTAAAACATCAACAGCCTATCCACGTTTTAAGAACCTAATCTTGACTTTAGAATTTCCAGTCCGCTTTACACAAAATCTTTTACTTTCTGAAATTCCTGTTTTATTATTTTCAATATACGGTAGATTTAATTGAAAATATTCCAAAATTTCTTTGGTATTCGGCCTTTTGTTTGGATCTTGGTTCAGACAAATAAACAATAACTTTTTAGCCAGTGGTGAAATGGAGGATGCAGATATTTTGCTTTCCAAGGCCTTCAAGTGTGTGCTCTCCCAAAATGTTTCTGGTTCAATAAATGAAAGTTCTGTCAATATTGATCCCAAACTCCATGTGGTTACTGGACCTATTTTATTGAGTCTACTGATTTCATTCAAGATTTTTTTGTCACTTTCTGTAATGAATTCATAGTCATGAGTATTGTACTTTTCTTTCATTCTTTGGTGATGGCTGTTCATTTCGAAAGGAGGATGAATACGGTTAAACAATGTTCTAAATCCCTCCTCTTCCATGTTTATGGAGGCATCAAAATCAATTATTGTTACTTTCAAATTACAATCTATAAGTATATTATCTGGTTTTAGATCTCCATGAGCGATTCCTATGAGCAATGAGCGATTCCACACTCTTCTATTTTTGCAACTATGGATACTATTTGTTGGAATATTTTAAGTACTTCACATTCACTCAATACTCTTTGTTGGAATATTTCAAATAATTCAAATTCACTCAACCCGTGTTTACTTATTTCATCTCGCTTTATCTGTTCTTTAAGGGGGATCATTATATGGTAAATTAAAAGGTGTAAACCAATCGTATTTTCTCGGTATTCAGTAACAATAACAGCATTTTTTTCGTCAACATAATAGGCAATACATTTTTGGCAGCCTTCTATATTTTTGACTTTTTCCAGGTAATAAATTTCTGCTGGAACAACCATTTCGTTTATTTCATCTTGAATCGTGGCATCTTCTTCTTGTTTCACAACTTTTACAGCAACTTTTTTTCCGTTGCATTGCCTTTCACTTGCAAGGAAGACTTCTCCATTTCGTCCCTCTCCTAGAATTGTCTCGCTCAAGCAGTAATCATCATTAAACATCTCCATACTTGTCTTTAAATTCTTTACCAGTTTACAGCTGCTCCTGGAAGCATGGCTAACACTGGATAGAAGAAAATCATTACGTTTAGCTTGAAAAATCACAGCTCTAACACGGTCAATAATATAGTTCATTCCTACCGCTACCTTATTCTTATAGCAATGTATCATAGCTGACATAGAGAAAACCACACAATTAAGTCCAATCATCACTTCTTTCACTTTACTGAGCATACTGTTTATGTAGAAAAGACTTTTCAGTTTGTCATAGACATGCTTTTCAGTTCTTTTATTCAAATGATCATCATATTGGCAAAAAATTCGGTGCGTAGCATTACTTCCTTCGGTCTTTTGAATGGGTATGAAGTCTGCACAGAGCTTTTTCTCGTAGTTGTGCATATTTTCAATTAATCTTGCGTCATTCCTATGCTCAAAATCACCATTCTTAGGTATAGCATCTGTAAAGATCTTTGGCATTTGTATAGCATCTGTAGATTCTTTGGATTTTTCACTTGTTTCTACAAAACACGGTAAATCACTATTAAATCCTGATATACTTCTTAATTTTTGCAGGAGGCTGTGAAACCAATTTTGGAAGATTGTTGTTATGTTGCTAAGACAATACATTTTCTAGAATGAGTCCACTGTACTAAATAATCCATTTATGTAGTCAAACTACGTCATCACAAACAATTTTCAATGACGCACTGAGTAAAATAATTTGGCCTCATCCTATGACGTCATAGGATGTAGTGTTATGACGTCAGTAGTGTTAGCACCCGATTTCCTTACTTTGAATAAACCAAAAAATCGATTTTTAACTCATTTCGAAATTTTGAGAATTCTTATCTGAAATATATATTTGGATCCTGTGAAGAATTTTGAAGATTTGTAAAATGTCTAATTGACTTAAAACTAGATCTTCCATCCTTTTTAAAGGTAAAGAAGATAAAAATACCGCTTTGGATTTTACAGGCCCTACTTTTGGTGCTGATCATTGTTTCATGGCCTGTCAGCCAGGATTTGCAATGCGAGGGGGGGGGCAGCCTTCTTGTGATTTCACAAACCCTTCCTGTTCACCTACCCCAGATGCCTCCTGATACCCATTTAAAGCTGGGTCAACTCCGGTTATGCTTACAGCGCCAAGTCAATTACCCTGACTCCAATCCAGTAAAAATAGTATGCCACATGGGTAATGTTTTTTTGGTGCTGGACTAGTGTAAGCAAAACAATGTGATAAACTTGACAATGATTTTGTCCATGAAAATTCAAAAACTGACTATTTGATAGTTCCCAAAGACGAACACACCTTCTAAGAAAAGCTAGCCTTTCTTAGGTTGTTTAGAGCTTATTTTTACCTTTATTTTAGCTTAATTTTTAGCTCTGTTCTGGCTCTTATTTTTAGTTCTATTTTAGCTCTTATTACAACTCGGAGTGTTTCTAGCAATGGTCCCGAGATAAAAAAAAAACTTTTTCAAACTATCAGGAGGAGCTCATCGTATGTATTTCATCCTTCATTAGCTGAAACTGATTTTTGCTTTTTAATCACTCTGCTGAAACTATATACACTGTATCTAAATACACTATATATATTTCTGAATCTATAAGGCGTCATTATTTTTATTGAAGAATATTTTTCCAAAATAATGTTCTAGTCTTTTTTTATTATACAAAACTTAAAAAGAACAAAAATCTATCTTGTGCAGCACTCTCTATGTCTGCTATGCGAAAAATAGCAGAGTTCCGCTCTTCTTTGGCACAGTCTTGTGCCCAGCCTTCGCATTCACCTTGTACCCTTGGCCCAGCCTTGTGCCCGCTCTTCAATGCCCAGCCTTTTTTCATCACCTCCAGTGATGAAAAATAACAGGAATTGTCTATCACCTTTGAAGTTGATCTAGGAAACCTAGCACTATATACCGGACGAAAGAGAAGAGATGTTCAAGATTAGATTAAACAACAATTGAATACGACTTCAAGAAATTAAAATTCAGAAGAACAAAAACATAACACGTCCGTAATATACGGACGTCTGATTTTAGCGTCTCCATAAGCAAGTCAAAGCAGCAACCAGGGATGATAAGAGGATATTTCTCGAAACTATGGCCGAACAGGCTGAGGCAAACGCTAGACGGGGAGATAGCCGTATTGTGTATGCCATAACGAAGCAGTTAGTGGATATTTCAAAGGCGTCATCGACCCAAGTTGAAAGCAAAGATGGCATCTTATTAACCGAGACTGATGACATAGTCCGACGCTGGAAGGAGCATTTTAGCGAGGTACTAAATCAAATGCCGGACACAACTACTTTAAATATCCCTGAAGAACCACTGTTCAATCTCGGAATATGTTCCGGACCTCTCATGCTTAGTGAAGTCAAGGAGGCCCTAAAGACTTGGAAAACGGAAAGGCTGCAGGCAATGATGGCATATCACCAGAATTGAAAGCAAAGATGGCATCTTATTAACCCAGACTGATGACATAGTCAGACGCTGGAAGCAGCATTTTAGAGAGGTACTAAATCAAATGCCGGACACAACTACTTTGAAAATCCCTGAAGAACCACTGTTCAATCTCGGAATATGTTCCGGACCTCTCGCGCTTAGTGAAGTCAAGGAGGCCCTAAGGACTTGGAAAACGGAAAGGCTGGAGGCAATGATGGCATATCACCAGAATTACTGAAGTACGGAAGAAGCGCCCTAGTCGAACCCATATTTGAACTTCTTTCCCGTGTTTGGGATGAAGAAAGAGTCCCTAGTGAATGGTCGAAGGCAATAATTGCAAAACTCTTCAAAAAAGGACAAAAGACTAAGTGTGATAATTGAAGAGGTATTGCTTTACAGTCTGTTGGCAGCAAAGTCCTGTGCCAAATAATTCTTAACAGGATTCAGAGTAAAGCGGAGACAGTTCTAAGGGATGAGCAGCACAGATTCCACCAGAATAGATCATGTTGTGACCTGAAATTTAGCCTGAGAGTCCTGCTAGATGAATCCAATGAATGGCAAGTTCAGCTACTTATAGTATTTATACATTATCTCAAAGCCTTCGACTCGATACATTGCGGAACCAAGTGGAAGATTTTAGTTCATTATGGAATTCCGACCAAAATTGTAAATATAATTAAAGCGCTATATCATGATATCATAAATTGAATTTATCAAGTATTTTGGGCAATAGGTTGCATCATGACTGGGCTGGGTAATTGTAGACAGAGAAAAGCCAAGACAGATAGTCCAAGTAACACCAACGTTTGTAAAACTCGTGATTTTATTGATAACATTTTATTTTTTAATAAAGTTAGTTTTAAGTTTCAAGAAATACGAACACCCTCGTTTAAAATACATCATATTTTATTAATAATATATGATTTTTTGATAAAGTTTGAGTTTTAGTTTCTAAATATATGAACATCCACGTTTAAAATACATCTGGTTTTATTAAAAATACCTGATTTTTAATAAAGTTTGGTTTTAGTTTTCAGAAACAATATCGTTCAAATTTAAAAGACATGTGATTCTATTAATAATATTTGATTTTTTTAATAAAGTTGAGTTTAATTTTCAGAAACATGAACATCCCCGTTTAAAATACATCTAATTTTATTAATAATACTTGATGTTTTAAATAAATTTGGGTTTTAGTTTTCATATATAAGAACGTCCACGTTTAAAATACATCTGGTTTTATTTATATTATTTAGTTCTCTAATAAAGTTGGATGTTATTTTATAGAAATAAGAACATCCATGTTTAAAATACATCTGATTTTATTAAAAATATTTGATTTTTAATAAAGTTGGGTTTTAATTTTCAGACATAAGAACATCCACGTCAAAAATAAATCTTATATTATTAATAATATTTGATTTTAAATAAAGTTGGGTTATAGTTTTCAGAAATAAGAACGTCCACATTTAAAATACATCCAATTTTATTAATGATATTTCATTTTTTAATATAGTTAAGTTTTCAGAAATATGAACACTCACGTTTAAAATACATAAGCTTTTATTAATAACATTTGATTTTTAATAAAGTTGGGTTTTAATATCAGGAATTATGAACATATCCCTTTAAAACAAACCTGAATTTATTCATAACATGTTATTTTTATAGTAAAGTTTGGGTTTTAGTTTCAAGAGATGCGAAGATCCACGTTTAAAATATATATGATTTTATTAATAATATTTGATTTTTCAAATATTAGTATACATCACCGTTTTAAATATATCTGATTTTATTAATAATACTTGATTTTTTTTAAAGTTGGGTTTTTGTTTTCAGAAATAAGAACGTCTACGTTTAAAATACATCTGATTTTATTTATAATATTTGATTTTCTAATAAATTTGGGTTATAGTTTTCAGAGATATGAACATTCCCGTTTAAAATACATGCAATTTTATTAATAATGTTGTTTTGTTAATAAAGTATTGTTTTTAGAAATATGAGCATCCCCGTTTAAAATACATCTGATTTTATTAATAACATTTGATTTTCAGATAAATTAGGGGATTTGTTTCAAGAAATACGAACAACCACGCTTAAAATACATAAAATTTTACTACTATTATATGATTTTTAAATAAACGTGGGTTTTAAGTTTTGAAAATAAGAATATCCACGTCTGAAATACATCTGATTTTATTAATAATACTTTACTTTTTTTAAATAAAGTTGGGTCTTGGTTTTCAGATATATGAATATCCACATCTAAAATACATCTGAATTTATTAATAACATTTGATTTTTTTTTAATTTGGCTTTTTATTTAAAAAATATGAACATCCACGTTTAAAATACACGTAATTTTATCAATAATATTTGATTTTTCTAAATAAGGTTTGGATTTTAGTTTTCAAGAATAAGAACTACTACTTTTAAAATACATGTGATTTTATTATTATTACTTGATTTTCTATTAAATTTGGGTTTTACTTTTCAGAAATATGATCATCCCTGTTTAAAATACATCTGATTTAATTAATAATATTTAATTTTTTTCTATAGAGTTGGGCTTTAGTTTTCTGAAATATGAACATCCACGTTTAAAATATATATAATTTTATCAATAAAATTTGATATTTTTAATAAAGTTGGGTTTTTATTTCCAGAAATACGAACAACCACGTTTAAAATACATAAGATCTTATTAATAATATTTGATTTTTTTTATAAAGTTGGGTTTTGTTTTCGGAAATAAGAGCTTCCACGTCTAAAATACATCTGATTATATTATTAATACTTGATTTTTTAAAGATAAAGTTGGGTTTTTAGTTTTCAGAAATAAGAACACCCACGTAAAATACATTTGATTTTATTAATAACATTTGATTTTTAATAAAATCCGGCTCTAGTTTCCAGAAATAAGAAAATCCCAGTTAAAATACATCACATTTTAATACTAATGTTTTATTTTCTAATAAAGTAGGGTTTTATTTTTCAGATATAATAATATCCATGTTTAAAATACATCTGATTTTATTAATAATATATGATGTTTTAATAAAGTTGGATTTTAGTTTTCAGAAATAAGAACATTCACGTTTAAAATACATCTGATTTTATTAATTCTTTAATAAATTAGGTTTTTGTTTTTAGAATTAAGAACATCTACGTTTAAAATACATCTAATTTTATTTATAAGATTTGATTTTTAATAAAATTTGGTTTTAGTTTTCTGAAATAAGAACATCCACGTTGAAAATACGAATGATTTTATTAATAATAGTTGATTTTTTAAAAAGTTGGGATTTAGTTTTCAGAAATAAGAAGACCCACGTTTAAAATAAATGTTATTTTATTAATGATATTTGATTTTCTAATAAAGTTGGGTTTTAGTTTTCAGAAATATGAACATCCACGTTTAAAATATATCTGATTTTCTTAATAATACTTTATTTTGTAATAAAGTTGGGTTTCGGTTTTTCAAAAGTAAGAAGACCCACGTTTAAAATACATATGATTTTATTAATAATGTTTGATATTTTTCAATAAAATGGGGTTTTAGTTTTTAGAAATATTAACACCCACGTTTAAAATAAATGTGATTTTATTAATAATATTTGATTTTTTAATAAAGTATGGTTTTAGTTTTCAGAAATATGAACACCCCTGTGCTGCACACCAGCACAAGCACAAGAGCGTAGTGCGAGATAAGTAAAAATTTAGGTTTATTTAGGTTCACTTGTCGAGGCGTAACGATAAGTGAACCTTAATGAACCTAACTTTTTGCATGTTTCTGTCATTAGATCCTTGTGCTTCAGTTGGTGTGCTGTCATCTATAACTATAGGTGATAAGAGGGCAGCAGATTTGGTAATGAAAATGTGTCAATATCTTTACTTTTTTAAATATGAATGAAGCTATTTGACTGCAGGTACTCGGGTTGTTTACTGTAACCTAACCTAAATGAATCTAACTTAAAAGTAGTTGACTAACTGTAACTTAACCTAGTGATGATACGACAGCCCTATGATGGAAATGCTATAATAATGCCTTTTGAAAAGTATTGTGAGAATTAGGGTATGCATAAAGGTTCTTATATCTGAAAACTAAAACCAAACTTTATTAGTATTTCTTCAAACTAATACCCAAGTTTATTAAATAACCAAATGTTATTAGTAAAATCAGATGCATTTTAAACGTTAATACTCATATTTCAAAAACTAAAACCCAACTTTATTAGAAAAAATCAAATATTATTAAGATAATCAGATGTATTTTAAACGTGGATGTTCATATTTCTGAAAACTTTGACCCAACTTCATTAAAAATAAATAAAAGTTTATTAATAAAATCAAATTTATTTTAAACCTGGATATTTTTATTTCTGAAAATTAAAACCCAATTTTATGAGAAAATCAAATATTATTAATACAATCATATATATTTTAAACGTTGATGTTTTTATTTCTTAAGACTCAAACCCCACTTTATTAAAGCAAATTTAAATATTATTAATAAAATCAGATGTATTTAAAACGTGGATGTAAAAAATTAAACATTATTAATAAAACCATAAAAAATCGTATATTATCAATAAAATCGGATGTATTTGAAACGAGAATGTTCATATTTCTGAAAACTAAAATCCAAATTTATCAAAAAAAGAAACATTATTAATAAAATCAGATCTACTTTAAACATGGATGCTCTTATTTCTGAGAACTAAAACCTAACTTTATTGAAAAATCAAAAAATATCAATAAAATCAAATATATTTTAAACGTGGATGTTCTTATTTTTGAAAACTAAAACCCAATTTTATTTTAAAAAAATCAAATTTTATTAAAAAACATATAAGCTTTAAACGTGGATGTTCTTATTTCTGAAAACTAAAAAACTAAATATTTCTGAAAATTAAAAAATCAAATATTATTAATAAAATCAAATATACTTTAAACGTGGATGTTTTTATTTCTGAAAACTAAAACACAACTTTGTTTTTTTTAATCAAATATTATTGATAAAATCAAAGGTATTTAAATTTTGATGTTCTTATTTCAGAAAATTAAAACCAAACTCTATTAAAAAAATCAAATATTATTAATAAAGTCGGATGTATTTAAAACGTGGATGTTCTTATTTCTAAAAAATATAACCTAACCTTATTCAAAATTAATAAAATCAGTTGTATTTCAAAGGTGGATGATCTTATTTCTGAAAACTAAAACCCAAATTTAATAAAAAAATCAAATATTATTGATTTTTTGACTTTTAAAATCAAACTTGAAATCTCTGTCTACAATTAGCCGTCTTAATGGAACCTACTATAAATACATCTAATTTTATTAATAATATTTAATTTTTTGTAATACCTAAATGAAACGTAAATGAACCTGATTTTTTACTTATCTCGTAATACGCCCTTGTGCTGGACCTGGTTTGCTGCACGGGGATGTTCATATTTCTAAAAACTAAAACCCAACTTAAAAAAGTCAAATATTATTGATAAAATCTAATTTATTTGAAACCTGGGTGCTAATATTTCTGAAAACTAAAACCCCAACTTATTAAAAAATATTATTAATAAAATTATATTTATTTCAAACGTGAGTCTTCTTATTTCTGAAAACCAAAACCCAACTTTATTATAAAATCAAGTATTATTATTAAAATCAGATGTATTTTTAACGTGAATGTTCATATCTCTGAAAACTAAAACCCAACTTTATTAAAAATTCAAATATTAATAATAAAACCACATTTATTTTAAACGTGAGTGGTCATATTTCTGAAAAGTTAAACCCAACTTAAATTAAAAAAAAATCAATTATTATTAGTGAAATCATATTTATTTTAAACGCGGGTCTTCCTATTTCAGGAAATTAAAACCCAACTATATTAATAAATCAAGCATTATTAATAAAATCAGATGTATGTTAAATATGGATGTTCTTATTTCTGAAAACTAAAATACTGCTTTACTAGAAAATCTAAAACCCAACTTTATTTAAAAAAATCAAATAATATTAATAAAATTACATGTTTTTAAGCGTGGATGTTCGTATTTCTTGAAACTAAAACCCAACTTTAAAAAAAATCAAATTTTATTAATAAAATTACATGTATTTTAAACGTGGAAGTTCATATTTTTGACAACTAAAGTCCAACTTTGTTTAGAGAATCGAATATTGTTAATAAAATCAGATGTATTTTAAACGGGGATGATCATATTTCTGAAAACTGAAACACGTCTTAATAAAAATCAAGTATTATTAATAAAATCACATGAATTTTAAAAGTGGCTCTACTCATATCCGTAAAGTAAAACCAAAACCTTATTAAAAAATCCAATATTATTAATAAAATCACGTGTATTTTATGCATGAATATTCATATTTTTCGAAATTAAAACCCAACTTTATTAAAAAATCAAATATTATTAATAAAATCAGATGTATTTTAAACGTGGATGTTCATATTTCTTAAAACTAAAACCCGACTTTATTAAAAAATCAAATACTATTAATAAAATATGATGTATTTTAAACGTGGGTGTTCTTCTTTCTTAAAATTAAAACCCAACCTTATTAAAAGAAATCAAGTATTATTAATAAAATCATATGTATTTTAGGCGTGGATATTCTTAATTCTGAAAACTAAAACCCAGCTTTATTAAAAAATCAAATACTATTAATAAAATCTGATGTATTTTAAACGTGGGTGTTCTTCTTTCTGAAAACTAAAACCCAACTTTATTAAAAAAAAATCAAATATTATTAATAAAATTTTATGTATTTTAATCGTGAATTTTCGTATTTCTTGAAACTGAAACCCAAATCTTATTAAAAAATCAAAAATGATTATTAAAATCATTTATTTTAAACGGGGATATTCATATTTCTGAAAACTAAAACCCCACTTTATTAAAAAATCAAATATTATTAATAAAATCAGATGTATTTTAAACGGGGATATTCATATTTCGGGAAACTAAAACCCAACTTTATTAAAAAAACAAATATTACTAAGAAAATTCGATGTATTTTAAACGGGGATGTTCATATTTCTGAAAACTAAAACCCAACTTTATTAGAAAATTGAATATTATAAATAAAACCAGATGTATTTTAAACGGGGGTTTTCGTATTTCTTGAAACTAAAAACCAACTTTATTAAAAAATCAAATATTATTAATAAAATCACAAGCATTTTAAACGTGGATGTTCTTAATTCCGAAAACTAAAACCCAACATTATTAAAAAATCATATATTATAAATAAAATCAGATTGTATTTTAAACGGAGATGTTCATATTTCATAAAAGTAAAATCCAACTTTATTAAAGAAAACAAATATTACTAATAAAATTAGATGTTTTTTAAACAGGGATGTTCATATTTCTGAAAACTAAAACCCATTTTTATTAGGAAGTCAAATATTATAAAAAAAACAGATTTATATTAAACTTGGACGTTTTTATTTCTAAAAACCAAAACTCAACTTCAACACTCAACTAGCGGGGATGTATACTAATATTTGAAAAATGAAATATTAGTAATAAAATCGTATGTATTTTAAACGTGGATCTTCCTATATTTTGAAACTAAAACCTAAACTTTATTATAAAAATGAAATGTCATCAATAAAATCAAATGTATTTTAATCGGGCTGGTTCATATTTCCTGAAATTAAATCCCGACCTTCCTAAAACTCCAATGTTATTAATAAAATTATATGTATTTTCAACGTGGATGTTCATATATATGAAAAATAAAACCCAACTCTAATAAAAATCAAATATTATAAATAAAATCGGATGTATTTTAAACTCGGATGTTCTCATTTCCGAAAACTATAAACCAACTATATTAAAAATCTAATATTATTAATAATATCGGATGTATTTTAAACAATGATGTTCTTATATCTGAAAATTAAAACTGGACTTTATTAAAAATCAAATATTATTAATAAACATGGATGTTCTTATTTCTGAAAACTAAAACACAACTTTATTAGAAAATCGAATATTATAAATAAAACCACATGGATTTTAAACGTAGACGTTCTTATTTCTGAAAACTAAAACCAAAATTTATTTAAAAAATCAAGTATTATTAATAAAATTAGATGAATTTTAATAGGGGATGTTCATATTTCTGAAAACTAAACCCAACTTTATTAAAAAATCAAATATAATTGATAGAATCACATGTATTTTTAACTTGAAGGTTCTTGTTTCTGAAAACTAAAACCAAAGTTTATTAAAAAATCAAGTATTATTAATAAAACCAGATCTTATCAACATGGATGTTCACATTTCTGAAAACTAAAACCCAAATTTATCTAAAAAAAAAATCAAATATTATTGATAAAAACACAAATATTTTAACCGTGGACTTTCGTATTTCTTGAAACTGTAACTCAACTTTATTAAAAAAATCTAAAGTTATGAAAAAAATTAGATGTATTTTAAACATGGAAGTTCATATTTCTGAAAACTAGAACCTGAACTTTATTACAAATCAAATATTTTTGATAAAATCTGATGTATTTTAAACAGGGTTGTTTGTATTTCTTGAAACTAAAAGCTAACTTTATTTAAAAATCAAGTGTTATTAATAAAATCACAAGTTTTTTTAAATGTGGATGTTCTTATTTCTGAAAAATAAAACCCAACTGTGTTAAAAACAAATCAGTATTATGTCCGTAATTCTGAAAACTAAAACCCAACTTTATTAAAAAGTCATATATTATTAATAAAATTAGATATATTTTAAACGTGGATAATCTTATTTCTGAATATTGAAAAACAACTTTATTAAAAAATCAAATATTATTAATAAAATCAGACGTATTTTAGACATTGATGCTCATAATTCTGAAAACTAAATCCCAACTTTATTAGAAAATCAAATATTATAAGTAAAATTAGATGTATTTTAATCTTGAATGTTCAAATTTCTGAAAACTAAAACCCAACTTTATTAGAAAAATTCAAATATTATTAATAAAAACTTATGTATTTTAAACGGGGGTGTTCGTATTTCCTGATACTAAAAGCCAACTTCATTTAAATATTAAGTGTTATTAATAATAAAATCACAATTTTTTTAAACTTGGATGTTCTTACTTCTGAAAAATGAAAAACCAACTTTGTTGAAAAAAATCAAGTATTATGTCCGTAATTCTGAAAACTAAAACCCAACTTTATTAAAAAATCATATATTATTACCAAAATTATATATATTTTAAACGTGTATGTTCTTATTTCTGAACATTAAAACAAAATTTTATTAAAAAATCAAATATTATGAATAAAATCAGATGTATTTTAGACATGGACGTTCTTATTTCTGAAAACTAAATCCCAACTTTATTAAAAAATCAAATATTACAAGTAAAATTAGATGTCAAAACTAAAACCAACTTTATTAAACAATCAAATATTATTAATATATTATATTTTAAACGGGGGTTTTTCTACTTCTGAAACCTAAAATCCAACTTTATTAAAAATCAAATATTTTAAACAAAATCAGATTCATTTTAAACGTTGATACTCATATTTCTTAAACTGAAAACTCTCTCTGCCTGTATGTCTGGACAGATTTTTGCTGGTGTGTTAAAATTCTTGAGAAAAAAATTCATCTCATTTCCCTCAGACTTTGGAAAAAGTTTTTTAAATCTATCTCATTTTCTAGCGTGGGGGGGTGGTGACGAGCTTAGGATGGGCAAACCCTTATTTTTAAAAATACTAATTAATTTAAAATTTAGATTAATATTTTAACATACATTAGCCACTCCTTCATACATAATATGCCATTAATGAAAATTAATAAATAATATTAGAAAACTAATCGTCCGTGCGTTCTAGAGTAATTATACCCTTAATCTTAGAATGTGAAATTTTCTTTCAAAATATTGCAATGAATCTGTCATCCTGCTGTTAACCGATCGAACAAAACTATCTCATTATCCTTTTAGTTTAATTTTATGCAATATGTAATTTGAGAGGGTAAACAATACTATCCCTTTGATCTAGATGATCCTATTGCTTGTCTATGAAAGGAATTTTTACAAATTTAAATCTAATTTGTTTACTTTTCAAATCTAATCGAAGTAAATCAACGGAACTTGAAACTTATGTGGATTTAATAAGGATAATAAAATTAGAATTTGAATACATTTACTTTTGTTGCATCTTGTCAGCTGTTTTAGACGTTTAGACAGTTTTTAAACGGTTCTGCTAGCTCAATTTTAATTAGTAGTTGTGGCTTTGTTGTTTTGGTAGTTGTGGCTTTGAGCTGTACTCTTGTTTGTCGTAATCTCTGTTCGTTTTATTTGCAAAGTTGTTAAAACGTAACAATAATGAACATAAACAAGTTTTTGATGCGTTTATCACATTTTTTTTTAATTTGGAATAAAATTTGATCATTTGTATCCTCCTTTCGAATTGAACAGCTATCAGCAAAGAATGATATAAAAATACAAAACTTATACGTATAAATTCTTTTCAGAAAGTGACAAAAAATCGTGAAAGAAATGATTAGACTCTATAGAATAGGTCCAGTAACAACTTGGAGTTTGGGAACAATTTTGGCACAACTTTTACTTCTTGAACCAGGAACATTTTGGGAGAGCACAG
This sequence comes from Artemia sp. Qi Xiang Cuo, assembly GCF_049724085.1. Lineage (NCBI taxonomy): Eukaryota > Metazoa > Arthropoda > Branchiopoda > Anostraca > Artemiidae > Artemia > Artemia sp. Qi Xiang Cuo. The sequence continues at coordinate 83,021,884 of NC_142797.1, forward strand.
ACCTGAAAGCCTTGAAAAGCAAAATATTTACATTCTCCATTTTACCACTGGTCAAAAATTTGGTGAAACCTAAAAATCGAGTTGTGGCTGTCAATCGTTTCAAGCGAAGAAATTATGTTCAGAAAAATGTAGTACCCTTCTCCGAAGTAGTAGTCAAAAGTAGCATTCTACAGTGAAAGTAGTAAAAGGAGTACCAGTTCAACCAGGACAAGACGACAAGCCTATTTTTAGACCAATCAGAGGGATAGAAGTACTGTAGGAAGTGACATCAGACCAGACTTTCTAGGAATTTAGCGGGACTCTAAAGAGATAGAAATTGTGTTTTAATAAGGTTTCATTTCCTTTAGTCGGAGAGATGAATTACGGAATTACTATTTCGAGGCTCCTTATAATGTAATTAGGACATATTGGATATGTTTCAGAGATACAAAGAGATTAATTGAGATTGAATATATTACTGAGCCAGATTCCTCGGAATTTAAATGTATCAGCGCACAGCTGCAAGAACAAAAGAACCGTCAGAGATTAATCGACATTTTAAGGGGTTATTTGGGCGAAACGGATTGAAACATTTTATGGGATTATTCTGGCGAAACAGCTTGAGTTGTTTTAGACGATTATTTAGGTGAAAGAGATTGAGACATGTGAGTTGACTTGGCTTCACTTCATGGCTGTGTTCTGTATAATACACATGTAGCAATTGAACAGTGTTGCCAATATAAAATATTGTTTAGCATTGGAGTAAAGTTGAAAGAGTTGAAAGTAGATAGTTGAAAGTAATGGAGCCGAAGGTGCCAAGAAAAGATCACGTGACTTGACTTAGCTCTCAATTCTTAGCTGTGGTCACTATAATAGACATATGCGTAATGTGAGATGTGGATGATATAAAATATTCTTTAGCATTGGAGTATACTAAAAAGTTGAAACTAATAAGGTTGCAAATGCCAAGAAAAGAATTTTAATATAGGAATTCTGAACAATCCTTCGAAATCCCTGGAAATCAACCAGTGAAATGGTTATGGATTTGAACCGGCAGGTACCACAACAATCAATGACCCTAGCCACCAACGACCTCAACCTCCAATGGTCTCTTTTCCCCAACCTCAAAGGGGCCCCCTCCCAAAAACTTAGAATTTTTTATGAATCTTAAATGACATGAAGAATGCTTGCAGCTGTACCAATCGTACTCTATGCTTCCTCATAGACACAATGTGGCTTGCCCTCTGGTACTCTATGGCCAGTTCTTGACACCACGTGGTTGCTCCATTTGAGAACTAAAGTTACATCTATCTGCAACATAGTAGATTTTAACATGGATCAAAGTATTGAGTTAGAAATATCTACTTATTGTGAGTGTGCTATTTGTAATAGCCAATATAATGACTTCAGTAATTTCTATGACAGTAATGCAGCAAATTTAGAAATCATGGAAAATCATATAGAAAAGGACAAAGTGAAACAAATGAGAAGAAGAATGAATTTGATGAAATGGTGAGAAAAAATGCATCAGTTCCAGCATTGGAAGAGAGTGAGCAATATCACAAGAAACAATACAAACCATGAACATCCTCTCCATTACAAGACAGATCAGGAGCAAAAAGAAAGCTCTCACAAAAGAACGTTCCATATAGCAGAAAAGAAAGATAAAAAGAAGAGACACAGACAAAATGGATATATCTACAGAGGGCACTATCAAGAGAGAACACAACGCATTATCTTATGGAGTGTATTCAGAATGTCAAAGGCTATTCAACGATGTTAATAATGTATCAAACATATTTTTATATTAATATTCTACAAGTCATTACTTCAATAAAAATATATTACACATTACTTTGTTATTTTTCCATTATTTTTAGGGTACACTAGCACCTCAAATGCTTAGAATATTTACTAAAAAGTTGGAGATGTAAGAAAAGGAATTTAAAGAAATATAGATGCTACTACTACTATCAGGATCATAGAGGATATATTAGAAAATGAGATAGGTTAAAAGAACTTTTACCAAAGTCTGAGGGAAATGAGATGAATTTTTTTCTCAAAAATATTCACACACAAGCAATTATCCATCCAGACATACAGGAAGAGAGAGTTTTCAGTCTAACAAATATGAGTATCCATGTTTAAAATACATCTGATTTTATTACAAAGCTTTGATTTTTAATAAAGTTGGATTTAAGTTATCAGAAATAGAAACATCCCCGTTTAAAATAAATAAGATTTTATTAATAATATTTTATTGTTTTAATAAAGTTGGTTTTAGATTTAAGAAATATGGACATCCACATTTAAAATACATCTAATTTTACTCATAATATTTGATTTTCTAATAAAGTTAGGATTTAGTTTTCAGAAATAAGAGCATCGATGTCTAAAATACATCTGGTTTTATTAATACTATTTGAATTTTTAACAAAGTTGTGTTTTAATATTCATAAATAAGCACATCCACGTTTTACATATCTAGTTTTATTAATAATATATGATTTTTTTAATAAAGTTAGGTTTTAATTTTCAGAATTACGGAAATAATATTTGATTTGGTTTTAACAAAGTTGGGCTTTTATTTTTCAGAAATAAAAACATCCACGTTTGACAATCTTTTTATTTTATTAAAAACACTTGATTTTTAAATACAATTGGCTTGTAGTTGCAAGAAATACGAACACCCCCATTTAAAATACATTAGATTTGATTAAAAATATTTGATTTTTAATAAAGTTTAGGTTCTAGTTTTCAGAAATATGAACATCCACGTTTAAAATACATCTAATATTATTAATAAAATTTGATTTTTTTAATAAATTTGGGCTATAGTTTCAAGAAATACAAAAGTCCACGTTTAAAATATAAGTGTTTTTATCAATAATATTTTTTTCATAAAGTTGGGTTTTAGTTTTCAGATATATGAACATCCATGTCGAAAATACATCTGGTTTTATTCATAATACTTGCTTTTTTCATAAAGTTTGGTTTTAGTTTTCAGATTTAAGATACGTTCAAGTTAAAAATACATCTGGTTTTATTTGTAATATTTGATTTTCTAATAAGGTTGGGTTTTAGTTTTCAGAAATAAGAACATCCACGTTTAAAATACATCCGATTTTATTAATAATATTTGATTTTTATTAGAGTTGGGTTTTAGTTTTCATCTATATGAACATCCATGTTTAAAATACATATAATTTTATTAATAACATTGGATTTTTAATAAAGTTGGGATTTAATTCAGGAGATATGAACATGCCCGTTTAAAACACATTTGACTTTATTGATAATATTTGATTTTTATATTAAAGATTGGGTTTTAGTTTCAAAAAATACGAACATCCCCGTTCAAAATACATATGATTTTATTAATAGCATTTGATTTTCAAATATTAGTATACATCCTCGCTTAGAATACATCTGATTTTTTAATAATACATGATTTTTATAACAAAGTTGGGTTTTAGTTTTCAGAAATATGAACATTCCTGTTTAAAAAACATCTAATTTTATTAATAATTTTTGTTTTTTTTAAATAAAGATGAGTTTTTATTTTTCAGTAATATGATCATCTCCGTTTAAAATACATCTGATTTTAAAAATAATATATTATTTTTTTAATAAAGTTGGAATTTAGTTTTCGGAATTAAGAACATCCACGTTTAAAATACATCTGATTTTGTTAACAATGCTTGATTTTTTTTAAACAAAGTCGGGTTTTTAGTTTTCAGAAATAAGAGCAACCACGTTTAAAATGCTTGTGATTTTATTAATTACATTTTATTTTTTAATAAAATAGGTTTTTAGTTTCAAGAAATACTTACACCCCCCTTTAAAATACATGTGGTTTTATTTATAATATTTTATTTTCTCACAAAGTTGGATTTTAGTTTTCAGAAATATGAAGATCCCCGTTTAATATAAATCTAATTTTTTAATAGTAATTGTTTTTAAATAAAGTTGGGTTTTAATCACCAGAAATAGGAACATCCCTGTTTAAAATACATCCTGATTTTATTAATAAAATTTGATTTTTTAATAAAGTAGAGTTTTAGTTTTCAGAAATATGAACATCCCCTTTTAAAATAAATCTGATTTTATTAATAACATTTGATTTTTAATATGGTCTGGGCTTTAGTTTCAAGAAATACGAACATCCACTTTTAAAATACATACAATTTTATTAATAATATTTAATATTTTAATAAAGTTGGGTTTTAGTTTTTGGAAATAAGAACCTCCACGTCTAAAATACATCTGATTTAATTAATAATACTTGATTTTTTATTAATAAAGCTAGGTTTTAGCTTTCAGAAAGAAGAACACCCACGTTTAAAATATATCAGATTTTATTAATAGTATTTGATTTTTTTAAATAAGGTAGGGTTTTATTTTTCAGAAATATGAACACCCACGTTTAAGATACATCTGATTTTATTAATAATATTTGATTTTCTAATAAAGTTGGGTTTTAATTTCAAAAAATATGATCATTCACGTATAAAATACACGTGATTTTATTAATAATATTGGATGTTTTAATAAGGTTTGGGTTTTAGTTTTCGGATATAAGAACAACCACTTTTAAAATACATGTGAATTTTATTAATAATACTTGATTTTTTATTAAATTTGGGTTTTAGTTTTCAGAAATATTGTCATCCTTGTTTGAAATACATCTGATTTTATTAAAAATATGCGATTTTTTAAATAAAGTTGGGCTTTCAAAAATAAGAACAACCAAGTTTAAAATTCATGTAATTTTATTGATAATATTTGATTTCTTTAATAAAGTTGGGTTTTGGTTTCAAGAAATACGAATATCCACGCTTAAAAAACATGTGATTTTATTAATAATATTTGACTTTTTTTTAATAAAAATGTGTTTTAGATTTTATAATAAAGCAGGGTTTTTGTTTTCAGAAATAAGAACATCCACGTTTAAAATACATGGGATTTTATTGATAATATTTGATATCTTATAGAGTTGGGTTTTAGTTTTCAGAAATAAGAACATCTATATTTAACATACATCTGATTTTATTAATAATACTTGATTTTTTAATAAAGTTGGGTTTTAGTTTTCTGAAATAGGAAGAACCACGTTTAAAATAAATAAGATTTTATTAATAATAATTGATTATTTTGATGAAGTTGGGTTTAAGTTTTCAGAAATACGACCACCCACGTTTAAACTAAATGTGGTTTTATTAATAATATTTGAATTTTTAATAAAGTTGGGTATTACTTTTCAGAAATATGAACATCCAAGTTTAAAATACATCTGAGTTTATTAACAATACTTGATTGAAATAAAATTGGGTTTTGGTTGTCAGAAATAAGAAGACTCACATTTAAAAACATGATTTTATTGATAATATTTTTTTTAATAAGTTGGGGTTTTAGTTTTCAGAAATATTAGCAACCACTTTCCAAATAAATGTGATTTTATTACTAATAATTGTTTTTTTTAAACGGGTTTTAGTTTTTATAAATAATAACATCCCCGTGCAGCATACCAGGTCAAAACACAAGGGCGTATTTCGAAATAAGTAAAAAATTAGGTTCATTTAGGTTCACATATCGTGGCGTCACGATAAGTGAACCTAAATGAATCCATAATTTTTGCATGTTTTTCTCACTAGGCCTCTGTGCTTCAGTTGGTGTGAAAGCCATTTATAATTATAGGTGTTAAAAGGGTAGCAGATGTGGTAATGAAAATATGTCAGTAACTAAAACCCAACTTTATTAAAAAAATTTAATATTATTAATAAAATCAGATGTATTTATAGTAGGTTGCACCAAGACATGGCTAATTGTAGACAGAGATTTCTAATTTGATTTTAAAAGTCAAAAAATCAATAATATGTAATTTTTTTATTATTGTTGGGTTTTAGTTTTCAGAAATAAGAACACCCACCTTTAAAATACAACTGATTTTATTAATAATATTTGATTTTTCAATAAGGTTGAGTTATAGTTTTCAGAAATAAGAACATCCACGTTTAAAATAGATCTGCTTTTATTAATAATATTTGATTTTTTAATAGAGTTGGGTTTGAACTTTCAGATATGAGAACATCAAAATTTAAATACCTCTGATTTTATCAATAATATTTGATTAAAAAAATAAAGTAGTATTTTAGTTTTCAGAAATGAAAACATCCACGTTTAAAGCATATTTGATTTTATTAATAATATTTGATTTTTAATAAAGTTGGGTTTTAGTTTTCAGAAATAAGAACATCCACGTTTAAAATATATATGTTTTTTAATAAAATTTGATTTTTCAAAAATAAAATTGGGTTTTAGTTTTCAAAAATAGGAACATCCACGTTTAAAATATATTTGATTTTATTGATAATATTCGATTTTTTAATAGAGTTAGGTTTTAGTTCTCAGAAATAAGGGTATCAATGTTTAAAGTAAATCTGATTTTATTAATAATATTTCATTTTTTGATAAATTTGGATTTTAATTTTCCGAAATATGAATATTCACGTTTCAAATAAGTTTGAATTTTTTGATAATATACGATTTTTTATGGTTTTATTAATAGTTGGGTTTGAGTTTTAAGAAATAAAAACATCAACGTTTAAAATACATTTGATTGTATTAATAAAATTTGATTTGCTCATAAATTTGTGTTTTAATTTTCAGAAATAAAAATATCCACGTTTAAATCAATTTGATTTTATTAATAATATTTTATTTATTTTTAATAAAATTGGGTCTCAGTTTTCAGAAATATGAACACCCATGTTTAAAATACATCTGATTATCTTAACAATATTTGATTTTTTTAATAAAGTTGGGTTTTAGTTTTCAGAAATACGAGCATTCACGCTTACAATACATCTGGTTTTATTAATAAAATTTGATTTTTTAATAAAGTTGGGTCTTAGTTTGAAAAAAATACTAATATAATAAAGTTTTATTTTAGTTTTCAGATATAAGAACCTTTATGTAAACTCTAATTCTCACAATACTTATCAAAAGACATTATTATATCATTTCCATTATAGGGCAATGTATTAAATAAAATCAAATATAATTAATAGAATCATGTGTATTTTAAACGTAGGTCTTCTTACTTCTGAAAACCAAAACTCAACTTCATTAGAAAATCAAGTACTATTATTGAAATCAGATATATTTTAAACGTGGATGTTCATATTTCTGAAAGCTAAAACCTAACTTTATTAAAAGTTTTGTATTTTAGTGATTAAAAGTGATGTAATTTAAATGTCGATATTCTTATTTCTAAAAACAAAAACCTAATTTATTCAAAAAATAATAAAATCAGCTTTATTTTAAACGTGAATATTCTCATTTCTGAAAACTAAAATCCAACTTTATTAAAAAATGAACGTGTCGTTGTTAAATGTAGGTGTGGATGAATATATAAACGGTTTGCATTTATCTTTTATTTCGTCTTTGTCTTACTTGAAGTTTTTTTATTTATATTCCAATCCAACGCCTTTCAAAATAAACCAATCGATTCTTGTTCATTGAGTTCAATTTGCGTGGCTGCAGAATACAGGAAAAAACTCTGACCCAGTGGAGGAATATCTGAACGGATTGTCTAAACTTCTAAAGGACTACGGACTATCTAAACTGAACAAGAAATGAATTGAACTAATCAAAGAAGAATACATTTGACTCTATCTTCTAAAGGCCACAGTGATACAACACTAATGAGAGGAGTGGTTGTTCTAGCCTCTCTTGATTCCCTTCCCCCCCATGTCTCTAAAAAAATTCAAGCGAAAGTTTAACAAAGTTTGCATATATTAACGGAATTATTTTCAATTTATTAATGAATTTAGAATTTATTTTTTTAATCACTTTGATTTATTATTCAAATTATTAAATTATTTCAATTATAATTATTCGTTTTTTATTAAATAATTATCACTTTATTAATTATTTCAATTCATTAACTGCATCCTCTGCTTTATTTTAATAAAAATAAAATTTCAAAAAATAAAAAATGATTATAACGGTTAGATTGTTTATTTGAAATTTTGCACCAATAATATTTCTGCGCCGGGAGCAGGTGCACCTCCTGTGCCTCCTTAAAACCACCTCTGTGTGAGAGAGATATACCATTGACTTTATAATTAAATAACAATATAAGAAAACGCTGAAAACGAACATGACACAGAATCTAAACCAGCGAATAAAGGAAGAAAATGCAAATATTTCTGCCAATACCACCGCTCAGCTGCCCTAAATGCAAAAGAATAATAAAGACAAGTAGAGAAAGTCAACGAGACGAAAATGATGAAAGTGAAACTGAGACCGAAGAGTTACGTTCTCAGATGGACAGTTTTTGGGCGACTGAATAATAAACCCCGATGTTAAATCCGTAACAGAATTTAATTAATGCTTGATTAGTTTTAAAACTGGGAAAATTAATCTTACAAGAAACCAATATTGAAAGAAAAGGAAAACAATTAATTAGAATTAAAACCTGTTTCATCCAATTTATTTGCTATCTTTACTATATGACTAATGAATAATATGAATAATAAAATAATGAATAATATAAAATAAAATATAAAATAAAAAAATAAAATAAAAAATAAAAATAAAATGAATAAATAATGAATAATGAAATAATTTACTATATGAATAATAACCTTTACTATATGACTTTTACTAATAACTTTTCTATATTACTTTATTACTATATATAATAGAGTATGGTCCGTAATGTAAGTTACCCATTTCCTTGGGTTTTCTTTTTACCCATTTCATTCAATTGATCAATCTTTAGGGAAAATACTAACGCAAAAAAGGATTCGAAACTTTACTATTCTTTGTAGATTACAATGAGGTACTAAATGAAAAGCCTTTTGTTAAAAGTAAAAAGAAGTTTTTTCAAAGGAGTGTAAAGAGCAGCATGAACACCTGAAAAGAAAATAGTTTACCCTATAAACGAAAAGGGCTGCCACCATCCCCTCAATTTCCCAGTCCTGTCGCATAAGTTCGACGATTAATACCCTGAAAGTGTGTTAGAATGCAACATATTTTATTTGCTATTTGTTTTCCGAAACACTTTAGACTGAGCTTTTTTTACACAGATGAGCTTTTAGTGCTAGTAAGGATCATAAGCGAAATCTATTTACAGAAAATATGACATCAATTTCAGATGGAAACATTATTAAAGTGGAAAAGAGATGGGTGCAGCTGAATTTTGTGAAGTTAGTGGCCTTTTCACAACCGTTAGCGGTGGATGTTAACTAACTTTTGTAGTTAAGGCAAAGTTACTACGGCTTACAAGCTGTAGTTCACCCTAGATGTGCTATACAAAAACACTATATCAAAAGTAAACATCAGATTGTCTAGCGAAATATTTTAACAGGCGTTTTTCTTATTGTCAGAATTAAATTAAAAAAAATTTCAACTGAAAGCAAGGAGCAACATTAAAACTTAGTTTTTTAGTACTTTTAAAAAAGCTTCCTATTGTTCTAATCAAACAACCCTTGTGTTTCAGGAGTGGTTCTTAGACATAGACATATTTTATTAAACTTACTCTTTTTAGCACTAAAAGCACTAATACCGAGGGTTTTTACAAATACGACAAAGTTAAATAGCAAATACGACGACAAAAAATGAATAAAACCATATTACTTTTCTTAGGATTTGGTGACCATGTCTGTAAAAAAAGGGGACAAAGGAATACTGGTAGCGAGTCATACGGCATGTCACTGGGTTGAGCTTGTATGATTTCCGGGTACGGGACATAACGGGGGCTAGCGGGGGCAGGATCGTCCTGTGTTTGCTGCTACGGACCTGTAATTGGCTGAACGGGAAATTAAAACTGTGCGAGGGTTAAAAACGTGAATCGAGGCCAAAAACCTTAAGCGCATTGTCATAAGTAGTGAAGGCTTGACCCAGCATAATCTTACAAGCCCGTATTTGGATAGCTTCGATATCTTGACACATCCCAGCACTCAACTGTACATTAGGGCCCCATACTGGGCACGCATGTTCAATGATGGGTAGGATACAAGTCTTGAAGGCAAGCTTCATGGAATTCACACTGAACCCGAACCGCTTCATGGTAACCAGTGACTGCAGCGCTGCATACGCTTTTCTCACAAGGTCGCTTACGTAGTTGTTGAACTTACTGTCAACGGAGAAAATTACCCCAGAATTTTCTCACTGCCAACTGCTTTAAACAAGGTAGGGGACTCCTGAAAGTCCGATTTAAGAGAGTTGAGACGCAACTCTTCTGCTCTGCACTTCTGCTTATTGAGGGTAAGGCTAGCTCACCCGCATTCATTCTGAAAAACCGTGGGTAGACTAAGATCCAAAAGGTGGATTGCAGATCGGCCTTCTAGTACATATTTGAGTAAGAATGACAGATCATCGACGAATTTTTATCTGTCCTTGAAAGTACGCAGGATGAAGTTAATCACAGCGAGGAAAATAATTCCGGCTAGTTTAGTGCCCTGAGGGGCACCGCAAGTGATTGGGAGAAATACAGAATTTGAATCGTCTTCGCTGAGAGCAAAAATGCACTGCTCCCGCTGGGAAATAAAATCAGCGACTAGACGCAGCAAGTCACTTTTGGCGCCCATTTTAATTAGGTTATTGAGAGCAATAATGTGTTTGATAAGATCGAAGACTTTTCTTTAATCAGCGATGGCCAAGTATACGAAGCTTTTCCTTTCTCGAGCCACGATAGAATGTCGTCATACAGATGCACTAAGTACACTGACGTGTTGGAGCCGCTGTGGCATCCGTACTGGAAAGGGTCTATATTTGGTTCTATATCACTCATCAGCAGTCTTGCAACGAAGGTCTCTGTTACCTTGGCCATCCAGGGAGTCAGCGAGATAATCCTTAAGTCATCGCAAGATTTTGGCGGGGATTTCTTAGGGACCACTTTGATGTAGGACTTTTTCCAGGGGATGGGAAATTTGCAGAGTGTTATGCAAAAGTTGATGATACTAGCGAGAGTAGCAAGAAAGGGCGCAAATTCACGAAGGAGACGCACTGGGATTTCTCCAGGATATGAGGAGCTACAAGGTTTGAGATTCAGTAGTTCTGTGCACACTTGATGGGGCTCAACTGACGGCCGTTGTTCACAAGGTGCACAAGTGTCAAGGACTGTAGCTAGTTCCTCTTGTGAGAAATTCGGGTAAGTGGTGCAAATACCAGCAAAAAAACCATTAACCTCAGTAGCTGTTACGTAAGTATCGTCCTCTTTCATGATTTTTAAGTGAGGATCACGGGTTTTGCCTGTTAACCTTTTCACTGACTCATGCCATTTTTTGCTGTTACTTAATAGGGTAGGATCAACATGGTTAGATGCGTAAGCTCTTCTGGCTGTGCGACAAAGAACAACGACTTTGTTGCACAATCGAGCATCCTGCGACTGGCCCCGTTGTTTGATAAGGGCTTTAATCTCAGGTGTGATCCACGGTCGGTCAGTATAAGATCTATAGACTGTTTTTGTTGGAAAGTGCTCCTTGTATTTTTTGTACAAGACGGAGTTGAAAAGCTGAGTCTTCTTGTCAAGATTCTGCTCATTTATGATTTCTGAGAAATCATGTTGATCGATCCAGCGTCCGAAAGAACAAATATTTGAATCAGTGGTGGGACGCACGACAAACTGTGTTTGTTTCGGTCTTTTTGTCGGAGCTTTTGCTTTCCAAAGAACAGTAAAGTGATCAGATTTTCCTAGTGCAATCAAACAGACCGGGTCAGTGTAAAACTCGCCGGAATTAGTTAGGATCAGGTCCAATGTTCCACCGGCTATATGGGCTAGGGACTTTTACAACTTGCTTAAGTCCGAGGCTGTGAGCTAAGTACTGTTTGTTAGTTTGGTTAAAATTGCCACACAACGATGGCCAGACAACTGAATTTGGTGCGGCAATAGTCTACTCCTTTCTGGAGGTGCAAAATCAGTTCTTAAAGAATTGGGAAAAAATTCAAACTTTAGCGCAAAGAGTGAGGTGTTGAGGAGGGGGCAATCCTCTTCCTACACGTAATAATTTCTGTTCGTTTTAATGTCGCTCATTACTTTCAGTTGAAAACACTTATTTTTTTAATTTAATTTCTGATCGTTTTTAAGTAATGCCAAGAACTCTGGCCCCACTTCCACGGAGAAATCCCCCTCCCCACGGAAATATCCTCTAGACAATTCAATCCCGATGAAAATTTACCCGGACAATTACCCTTAACAACTCCACGCGTAAAATTGAAACGGAAAAGAGAAAGCAAGACATTTAAAAAGAAATTTGTATAGGAATTCTGGCTAATTTCTTTTGACAAGTTCACCCCCACGTAGCTTCCCTCCTTAGAAAATTCTCCCGTAAAAAAACAGCAAAAAATCCCCCACCCCCAACCCGAAAATTTATACATACTTCACAATAACAAATACTATGAGCAAAAAATGGGCAAATTTTATGACTTGAAGACCTTTACCCTGGGGCTGTGGGTGTGGCCAATTTCGAAATTTTGATTCGACGACTTGAGGAAAAAAGGAGCAGGGGAGGGGGCCAGATTACCCTCCAATCTTTTTGGTCGCTTAAAAGGGGCACTAGAAATTTTTATTTCAGTTCGAATGAGCCCTCTCATGATATTCTAGGACCACTGAGTCGATACGATTGCTCCTGGGAAAAAAAAGACAAAAAATAAAAATTAAACACGCATCCGTGATCTTTCTTCTGGCAAAAAAATACACAGTTCCATATTTTTGCAGATAGGAGCTTGAAACATCTACACTAGAGTTTTCTGATACGCTGAATATGATGGTGTGATTTTCATTAAGATTCTAATACCTTTAAGGGATGCTTCCCCCTTTTTTCAAAAATCTGGCAAATTTTCTCAGGCTCGTGGCCTTTAATCAGTAATACTAAACTTAATGAAACTTATATGCTTAAAATCAGAATAATAAGCCGATTATCTTTATATATCTATTGGTATCAAAATTCCGTATTTTAAAGTTCCGGATACTATTGAGCCGGGTCGCTCTTTACTTCGAACTGTTTGATTAAAAAAAAAAATTTATTTTTTCAAATTGAAATTTTTTTGAAGGTTTCAAAAAAAATGTTCTCACTTCATCCGCTTTCCTCGCTAGTAACTTTTTTTTTTCTTATTTCTTTCATAAACTTTATAATGGTGCTTACTCCGGTTACCTCACTTGTTAAGATAAATAAACGACTCTATCAGGTTTTCCGGTACCTAACTTCACTTCTTCGACCATATTTCCCTATTTTAAGTGAATTAGTTCTTTTTTCATTAATTGTGGAACCTATTCTCACACCCTGGACTAGAAAACTCGAAAGGTTGGTTCATCTGGCAATAAGACAGTAAAATCATCTACATAATTCAGATTTAAAATCATACTGATAATTTTAAGCACGTTATCCTTAATTTAATATTCATCTGTTACAAAAACTCATCCATCCTATCATGAGGAGATAGAGGCTTGTCACTTTACAATTTCTTTAATATATTTACGTGTAGCAACTGACCAACTTCGACTCTACTTTGATCAGCGGACTATAGTCTACAGTGGACTTATATCACTAAATTAGAATGAGACTACCCTAACTCAAGGTTGACCTCGAATGAAACCAATCCAGTCCAAAATTGACAAAATGAATAACGAGTTTATCTGATGCAAAATTTTTGTGCTGCATTCAATTTTACTAGCAGAATTTACACTTCCCGTCAAATGACAACCAAATCTCCAATTTTTTCTTGAACCAATTATACACACTGGGTTTTTTGAAAACTAAAATGGTTCTTTTGATAAATAACAGTAGGCCAAAATTAGTGACACATTCTTGAGCTAATCGCGGTTTTTCTCATTTAAATCGTAGAAAAGCTCCCATAGCTCTATTTTCATTTTCTTCTAACATTACAAAACATCACATATGCTGTGATCAAACACAAGAATGTTGTTTAGGGAATGGAACTTTTGAAAAAACTACTTTTTTTTCCAAATTTGATTATGTTTATTTGAAATATTAGTTTTTTTCAGTTACTATGTTTTTTCAGTCTTGCCAGGGAGGCGGTTGCCATCTCCTTATGGACGCAAATTAAATTGGCACAAAAATCACAAAAAAAAAATCTTTAATCATCAACAAAAATGAATAAATGTACAGAAAAAAGTTATATGAATCCACATTATAGAAAAATACAAATTAGAAACTAAGTATTCCAAAATTAAAAATACCCTTAAAATGAAAAAAAAAAATCAAGAATCAAAATCAATTCCTTCTTCCAAGCTTTGCAGCATGCGGAGTCCCTGCTCCAGACCAGGTATAGTTGTATCTCCAAGTCGAAGTTGAGGTGCTGATTCATTACTCGCATCATCAGCCAAACTGAACAAAGGCGTTGCCACACTTCTTTCGCTATAAAACAAACAGGGGGCGTTTCATTACAACGAAAAATAGAAACAGTTTATCTGAAGATTATCCTGGCAAACACACAATATATTTTCTAAAGGAGGGGGAAGGAGAGCGACAATTCTACAGTAGTTGCAAAAATAGTCAGATTAAATGGAAAACCTAACAAATTACACCACAAATCGTGAAAAACTCAATGTTTCAGGATAGGGGGTAGGCCTAGATACCCTGCTATGTACATGCCGACGATGATCATATATACATATCTTCTGTAGATATATATATATCTACAGAAGAAAGCATCAATTCTGAAATAATAAAAAAAAGTAACGGCGTTTCGCAGCTAGTTAGGTAGGACCGTCATATTTTAAAAACCTAGAAGCCGCCATCACTCTTTCTGACAAAAGAAAAGATACCCAAGGCTATTGAGCCAATGCACAACGACAGAGAGCTAAACCAATGATACTTCAGTTCAACACGGCTATGTGGATTCCTATTAGTCCTTTTTTTCCTCATTAACGCTCCTGGTTACTTACATCATAATTCATTCATGTGACCAAAAAAACAGATTTTGCGTCTGAAACCCTTTTTTGAAGCTATCATGAATATTTTGCAATAGCTGATGATTTTTACGGAACATGTGTGTGTTGGGGAGGGGGGTAATGCAAATTGATCCACAAGTAACGCTGATCTGTTTTAATAAAACTGTTGAGACTGTAATTATAATAGCAGTCTTGTTTGTCTATTTCAAACATTAAGAACAGCAATATCACTTTTCCGGAGTTACATCCATTGCAAGGGCTATATTTTACGGATCGCTAGGAGGAGGAGGAGCGGTCTAAAATAGTGTTTTCATGTTTTTTCAATAAAACATCTTTTAAAAGATAAGATATTCATAAATAGAACCGTACAAATAAATGGAGGAGAAATTTCCCCACAAAAGTTGTGTAGCCTATAAAAGAAGAGGGAGATGACATATTATTTAACTGAAAAGAAGACATGGAAAGACAAAACCAGAATGGAACAAAAAGGGAGTCACAAATAGCCAAGGGTAAAAACCTCCAGCAACCACTAAACAGGCTTCAGCCTATTCTGAGTACACTAAATATAATGCATAGTCAGAGGAATGAAATTTGACCTTAGGGAAGTAAGAAAAAATTGAATATCATTTAATTATGAATATGATGGCTAGACTGATAAGAGCAAAATAAGGAAGAATACTAAGGGCCTTACAGACAACATGGATCTGAGAAAAAATAAAACATGCGTTTGAAAGAATAAAAAAAAATAAATAAATAAAATGCTTCTAAATCAAGTAATGGTAAAATTCCCGAGCGATGAGCTTCATGCATAAAATTTGTTGCTTTATCATAAACCTTAAAAGTGATCTCAGAGAAAAGTTGACAACTATATAATGACATTTTTGACATCTATATAATGTTGAAAAGTCGAAACCTATATAAAGTTGACAATAAGAAACACGAGACTAAATCAAACACTGAAAGATGACTCTAAAAAATTGAGTGAAATATGATAAAGTTTTTTTTTTTAATACCAAGATTCATGCATGACGTCATCTTAATGGAGTCAATTTTTCATTTTAATCGGTTTTAATAGGTATTCATTCAGAAGCATGCCCAAGAATCGGACGACTTATAGGTCTACTAACATAATCATTTGACCGACGTATTTCCGATAACTGAGGACGAACCTGAGTTGCACAAGAAAAAATTAAAGAAACTCGACTTAGAAACATCTATGGTAAGATTCTTAGCATGTACACCCTCAAAAAAATCTACTAAATTTGAAAAAAACTTCAAATTCAACTAGTACCAAGGGTGCTATCATCAACGAAAGCGACAGAACGGAAATAAGAAAGTACGGTACTTATTAGTATCATCCATGTTTTTTTTGAAAATTATATCGAGTAAGTATCACTCCATGTTTTTTTGAAAATTTTTGAAGGCATATTGGCAATATAGTCGAGAATTATGGCACTCACTAAACAACATTTTGATGACCGAATGGACGAAGTCCTGCAGAAAATCGCAAAGCTCCAGCAGGAAAATAAACTTCTATGGTCGGAAAACAGGTCGCTCAGATCCGAGCTTTTAAGAGTTAAATCGACCGCTCTTCGGTCAGAAATATACTCGAGAAGAAACAATCTTGTCATCCACGGTCTAGAATCTTCAGATGGCGAAGATCTCCGTCAGAAAGTAGTTGGTTTCTTCGAATCAAAACTCGGAATAGTTACCGCGAATGAGATACGGATGAATGTGGTATACAGAATTTCGAAGAAACCGTCAAATGCCGAGTCGTCTGGCTCTAGCGGTCCAACACTGAGAAACAGCGCGCAACGAAAAAATTCCGCTGATCCGATTTTCGCTAGCCTTGAAAATTTTGATCGGTCAGAAATAATGAAAGAGTGTGGTAAACTGAAGAAACCGGTTTTAGCGTATCTGCTGACTTGCCAGCTGACCTCGGGAAACGACACAAAGAACTTTTATCACTTGGTTATAAGCTACGAAATTCAAAAGTAGCGAGTGAGAAAAAAGCGGAAACGCGTCTGATCTAAAAAGGGATCAAACTTTGGTTAGAAACCAAAAAATCAAAGACGGCTCAGTGGATGAAGTTTTCAGACAAATGCTACGATCCGCTCAAGCTCCCCCGCGCTAGCTCAGACGATGTGAATGATTCTAATTCGGACGCCTAGAATATATCTTTTTTTTTAATATTTTGTTAATATTTTGTGATGTTTGTGGGGCAGCTATAATACTGAAATAATTAGGAGTGAATATTGGTAAAATTAAGTAGTAAAATTGATGAATAATTTAAATTTAAAAAGTATTATAACTGCGCCATGAGAGAGTGTTTGTGTGTAATTTGCCGCTTGCATATTCTTGATTTCTGTTTATACAATGAGATGTTTTTCCCTTTCGTGTGTTCTTGCTTTGTTTTTCTTTTCCAGAGTTATAAGAAAAGTTCGGGTTTACAAACTTCAGAGTGGTCTACTGCTCTTCTCAAAGGTTCAGCCATTGCCTCTCTTCAGTATGTTGGTAAGTAATGAATTCCTGTTCTAATCCTCCCGGGAGTGCCTCCTCGTCAACAAGCCAAATTAATGCTAGATTAGTAGAGCTGGAAGAAAATTTTTTGAATTTAAAAAATATTTTTGATTTAGAAATTAATAATGAATCAGATACCCCGTTATTTGATAAAAGTAAATTTCCTAGAAGCCGTTATGAAGAAGTGAGTAATTTAAGTACGGGACGCTCTGACTCTCAGCTCACTGCTCTTCAACTGAACTGTCATGGGTTATGCCCATCGTTCGCGGATCTAACGACTCTTTGTTAACAGTTGCAGCCAGATGTAGTAAGACTTTGCGAGACCTTTTTAACAAAACAAACAGATACCCTTCTGGAAATACCTGGATATACTTCCCATTTTTTGCACAGAACAGCATTGAAGAGAGGAGGTTTAGCTATTTACACACGGCAAGAGTACTCGGTATGCATTAACAAAGATTTATCCCGGAATATAGAAGGAAGTTATGAATCACTTTTCCTGGAAATATGTTTACCTTCACAGAAGAAATTAACAGTTGGAGAAGTATACCGCCCACCGGCAGGATCTGTTTCTTCATTCTTGGAAAACTTAAGCCAAATATCGGATCATCTAGAGAAACAAGGGAAAGGAAGCTATTTTAATGGGGGACTTCAACATCAATCTTATTCTTCCTCTATCTTCCGGTGCGACAGATCTGCTTAGTATAATGTCTGCTTCGAATATGTACCCCTCGACGACGATTCCAACCCGAGTAACTGCCACTTCCCACTCACTGATTGACAACATTTTTTCGACTCTGCCTCCAACATCAGCCACCGTTCTGCTATCCGACACTTCAGATCACTTCCCTCTGCTTACAAATTCAACATACAGCATAAATATCCAAAGCCTAATGCTTCGATTAAGCAGGGGTTCACTACCTGGAAACTGAATGACGAGAACTTGAAAACTCTTAATCAAAATCTGGAGAGCACATCCTGGGAAAGTGTTATGAATACAGATGATATTAATTCAGGATTTGAGGAATTTCATAACATTTTCATGAGAATATATACGGATTGCTGTTGTGAAGAGTGTTTAAGGAAGACGGGACGGAAAAATCAACCCATAAACCCTTGGATTAGTCATGGACTGCTCCAGTGTATTAACAGGAAAAATAAACTTTGGATGGATTACACAAATGACCCATGCATTGCAACGCTGGAGAAATATGAAAAATATAAAAAATGTCTTCGATCAGTTTTACGTAAAGCTAAACGAGATTGTTTTAGTGAGAAAATAGCTGAAAGTGGCAAAAAATGTCGGAAAACATGGAAGGTTGTTAACTCTATAATGCGTACCTGCAGCCCCCCACCTGAGCTTCCATCTAAATTATCTGTCAATGGGGAGACAGTAACAGGACCAGATAACGTTGCAAATGCATTGGGAACATTTTTTGCAGAAGTGGGCAGAAAATCAGCAGATTCTGTTGGGAATTCCGCGAAGAGTTTTAAAGATTACCTCGACCCGGCATGCACTAAGTCCATGGCAATAGAGCCTGTCTCTCCATCTGAAATTATGCTAATCGTACTAAATCTAAGAGGCAATTCGGCTTCTGGGTTCGACCGAGTACATACCAAAGTGTTAAAAGCAGT
The DNA here is from genome assembly GCF_049724085.1 of Artemia sp. Qi Xiang Cuo. Lineage (NCBI taxonomy): Eukaryota > Metazoa > Arthropoda > Branchiopoda > Anostraca > Artemiidae > Artemia > Artemia sp. Qi Xiang Cuo. The sequence goes on from NC_142797.1 coordinate 83,040,941, forward strand.
TGTCCTTTCAATCATAGAGCCCCTTACTTACCTCAGAAATTTGTCTCTGCACAAGGGCACTTTCCCAGAACTGCTAAAGAAAGCTAGAATAATTCCACTGCACGAAGGGGGTTCTCGAGTTGACCCGGCTAATTACAGACCTATTTCTATTCTCTCAGTTTTTCCAAAATTTTTTGAAAAACCTATGCAACAGCAGCTACTCCAGTTTCTGGAGAAGAAAGGGTTTCTTAATAATCGCCAGTTTGGGTTCAGACCAGGGCACTCAACACAGGATGCACTAACGGCGTTAAGTTTATGGATAAGCAAAGCTTTGGATTCTGGTCTACTACCTGCAGCGGTTCTGCTTGATATCCGGAAAGCATTTGATAGCATGTACCATTCAAATCTCCTCGGGAAACTGGAAAATCTAGGAATAAGAGGTGAAGCTCTGGATTGGTTCCGATCATATCTGAGGGACCACAGGATTTATTTGGGAGAAGATCCTGGAAACGATGTGCTCGTTAACTACGGTGTCCCCCAGGGCTCAATATTAGGACCATTAATTTTCCTGATCCATGTAAACGATCTGAGTCGAGTGCTGAAACCGGCACAAACAAATCTTCGCTGCTGTAATTTGTGCCAAGATGAAAACTCCCTCCGGTCCGAAGGTGAAGATGATGAGCTCGTGGCCTTTGCTGATGACACCACGCTTGGTTGCTGTGAAACGGATAAGACAACGCTCATGTCTAAACTGAGGGAGGTTCTGAAGGGGACGTATCTCTGGATGGATGCTATCCGACTTGTTATTAATGTTGAGAAATCTTCCGTTCTATTTTTTTCCCGGGTTGGAAGTGTCCATCCGGAGATATGTGGTATCCGGACTTCCAGAGGTGTGATTAGTCGGCCAGAAAAGAATTTTGCAAAATACCTAGGAATCCTCCTCGATGAGAACCTATCATTCGTGCATCATATTCAAGCAGTAGAGTTGAATCTATCCCGGAATTTTGGAATAATAAAAAAACTAAAAATCACTTTGCCGCAGAAAACGCTGGTCCTCCTGTACAATGCTCTTATAAAACCCCATTTACAGTATTGTGCAATGATCTGGCAATCAATTTTTAAATCCCACCTGCGAAAACTGAATTCGATTCATCAGCGATGGCTGATATTAATTGGAAAAAATGAAGAGTACTTGTCATTAGGGTCCCTGCATTAATTATCATGCTTGACCTTTGTCTTCAAGTTTTTAGCTGGAGACCTGCCATCTGCGTTTAAAAGATTATTTCGACCTATTTCAGACCAGCATAATTTGCATACCCGATCATCATCAAACCTGCAAATACCCCTCACCCAGACCGTGCGATCAGATTTCGCTCCTAACGTATCTTGTGCAAAGATATGGAACCTGATCCCAGAAGAGCTGAGAGGTAGGAGCTCCCTCGCATTATTTAAAAAAAGAGTAAAAAATCATTTAATAGCATTACAAATGAATAGTTAAAAAAAAAATAGAATTAAATGTAAGCTTTAAATTTAAATTACAAATGTATGATTTTTAAATATGATTGATAACATCATATATGGCATCATATAAGTATTTTCTAATAATAATAATAATAATAATAATTTTATTATAAGCCAAAAAACAGGCCATACAGAACAGTATTCTTAATTACACTCCACAAGAAAAATAACATAAATATCAAGTTTCACTCATTGAGTCAACGCTTCATTTACAAATTTACATAACTGCCTGATTGTCCTTTTTACAGTCGTTTTCATGAAACACCGGAACACCCACTTTCCACCCTCAAAAAAAATTTAACATAATATATAAAGTTTCTGGCACTCGGTGAGAATATGGGTCACATCCTCAATACCTAGGTTACATCTGGGGCAAGAGTAATCCGCATTTGCATCTGGGGCCACCCTATTTCTTTCAAATACTCTTTTTCTATTTTTTAGTGGCAGACAATTCGCTCGGATCCGAAACCAAGTCCTCAATGTCTACCCCGGTAATCCTAGTTTAAAATAATATTCAAATCCAAATATCTCTTTTACATGGGAATAAAACTTCAATGTTTCAGATGTTTTAACTGCCTGGGTCCACATTTGAACTTCCTGGTCTTTTATTCTTTCTACAATCATAGCCAAAAACGACTTACCCTGATCTGAGGGTCCTAGCCCCTCATTTCAAATATATGATAATCCTAATCCATCTAAAACATTTTTTATTTGATACGGCCACGATCTTTTACGTTTCGACCGTAGCATCTCCACATAAGCTGCATTTACTAACCTATCTTCTGACAGACTTAGAACCCTTAGCCAGTACCGGATCATCTGTGCTAATCTACTCATTCTCAGCGAAAATATACCTAGGTCACCTTTTATTGCCTGATTGTGGGTCGTTACGTGAAGACCAATTAATCTCTTAAAGTGATGCAGCTGAATTGATTCCAATTGTGGTGCCGGGTCATGCCCCCGAAGTTCAGCTCCGTAATGGATAGTAGGCAAAACTTAAGAATTAAAAACATATTTATGCATTTTTAGATCTTTTATACTTGAAAGCCTTGAATTACATAAAATGGAAGCTGAAACTGCTTTCCCTCTCTTAATAATCTGTTTTACAGGCTCTTTCCGTCCTCCTTTTGCTGAAGGTGTTACTCCCAAATATTTAAAATTTTCGCTCCCTTTTACTTTTTCACCTTTATAATAAAATTCTACTTTTTGATCATCATTATTCACACGAATTCCTCTAAAAACCACAATCTCAATCTTTTTCATATTCAACACTAGTTTCTTTCTATCTAAATATTCTTCTAATATACTCAATAAGATTTGGAGCTCCTCTGGTGACTTGCCTAACAACACCGCATCATCAGCAACAAGCAACAGAGATAACGTCTGGTTCCCTAGTGACACTGTAGGGGCCCATACCTTTTTAAAATGGTCAAAATTATCATATATATACAACGTGAACAACCTAGGCGAAATATTACTACCCTGTTTTACTCCTTTTCTAATTTCAAACGGTGACGATAATCCCTTCCCTAAAACTTTAACTATACCAAATGTGTTTTTATACATATCAGCCAATATCCTAACGAAAAGTCTTGGTAAGCCTACCTTTAACAGTTCTAAGCACAGGAAAATCCTATCAATACTGTCGAAGGCCTTTTCTAGATCTAAAAATGCAACGTACAACCTATTCTTCCCCTTTTGCATATTTCTCTACAAGCGCCTGTAGGACTAAGATCCTATCAATAGCATTATATCCATCTCGAAATCCTGCCTGCTCCTGCTTCAAATCCTATATTTTTCTAACCAATGAGCTAATCTAGCATCTCGTATTCTTTCTAATATTTTGCTAAGACTAGGTACTAAAGATATCGGTCGATAATTACTGTGATCCGCTGGGTCTCCCTTTTTGAATAGCGGTAAAATCAAGGATGTTTTCCACGGCGATGGCCATTCTCCGGAGGCCAGAACAGAGTTGAAGATAGCCAAGAAGATGGGCATGAATAAAAGTTGGAATTGTTTTAAGATCTTTGTTGGGACTCCATCGCTACAAGGTGCCGATCTACCTTCCATGGCGCTTATGCATTCTTCGATTTCTTCTTCCGATGCGGGTTTTATCAGATCATAATCGTGTTCTTTCAGTGAGAAACAGGTCTCATTCTCTGTATTCGATAATTTGTCGCTGAACCAGCAGTCAAACGAATAGTCTTCCTGAACCGCGTCCTTGTAGTATGTAGGCCATGTTTTCGGGTCAGGTACTTATGGCTGAGCTATGGAGGCCCCTTTTTTTTATCTTTCTCTAGAAAAACCGCGCATCACTCTTTTCATAAAATTGGATCAGCTCCTCCTTACCTTTTTGAATAGCCAGTCTCTTCTTCTGTTTTAAAAGGCGTTTATACTCCCGGCGAACATTTTTGAACCTTGTTACTAGTCGAAGCCTATTTTCCTCTTCCCTCAAAATCTCCATTTCTTTAATAAATTCTAATTTTTTATTCTACATTCCTCATCAAAAAATTCTGTATCCTTACAACCTCCTTTACTTCCTAGAACTGGGCCTGCTATTTCATGTACAAGCTCCGTGAACTCTTCTATCAATCTGTCATGGTTATTTGTCTCCTCTAAATCACTTAGCCTTATAGCTACATCATCCTCTGAAAACGCTTCACTTAATTTAACATTTTCCTCTGTAGACCATTCCCTAGGTATCTGACGTCTAACATTTTTATTATAAATACGACTTTCACTTGAAATATCCCTCATTTGGGGAGCATTCCTTGATCTAATTTCTAAAAATACCGGTAGATGGTCCGATCCTACTAGCTTAATCACATCCCTCTTCTTCTTCTTCTGCTAATTCACAGCTGGCGGGCTATTCAGTTGGTACTATTTAGCCCTCTTCTTTTTGCTTCACTCTGTGGGCTACAGAGCTACTGTCTTGGTTGTCTCTTATTTATTAGATATTCTCAGATATCTTTCAGTAGATCCTTTGACTCAAGGAGTTCAAATATAAGATGATAGATATCGATTGGCTAGGCTTTTGGCTGATAGTGAGATGTTTGAAGATGTGTGGTGTTTGAAGAATTTTAACAGTTTACAAAGCAAGGTCTGTTGTGCAGACGTCAGTATATTACATTCAAATAGGCAATGGTCAATTGTTTCATTATTCATATTACAATGCCTGCAAAGAGGGGACAGGGGAATTGAACTACTTGAATTAGAAAGCTTATATGAGAATGCAAGGAAATTTTGTCCATTTGGTCCAGAACGAATTCTATGATAAATTTTAGAAAGACACTTATTGGGAAAGGGGAAAAGGAAAGGATTAATCTTATTAAAATTAATATCTGATAGCCTCCATCAGTAAATATCTCTAATTGGGATTGGTCTCCCACTTGGCTCGTCAATATTTATAGCATTTTTGCTATTTCATCAACCTGATGATTACCACTTATGCCAGAGTGGCTAGGAATGTACTGAAAATAAGCTTTTATGCCACATGAAGCACGATTATCAATAGTACTGAGGCAATGATAAGTGTCAATGTCCAACTTATATTGAGGAGCTAAGGCCAGCAACTCAAGGCTTGATAGAGAGTTGGAATAGATGATGATATTATTTAAATTTGCAATCAAAGGTTGGTTTTGCTTAAGGTGTTCTAATGCCATGATTATGGCATTTAACTCAGCAGACATTATAGATAAATTATTAAATAATCTCTCGCCCCTTGCAATTTTCAGATGAGGAAGGAAAACACCACTTGCAACCTTCTCATTCATTTTTGACCCATCAACAAATATTTGAAAGTGTTTTTATAAGTAATTGTATTAAGTTCTGCAAATTTTTTCTGGACAAAAGCAATGGGGGTTAAATCTTTATTCCAATTTGAAAATTCAGTATTTATTATGGAAAATGACCAATTCCATGGAGGGGATTGGGGCAAAGTGGGTGCAATAGACTTTCCTGGTACAGGGAACTTCTTTAGAATATTGGCATAATCATCTGCAATACCTCTATACATGGCTGGATTTCTTAGCCAATTATGTAATGTGTGTGAGCTATTTGATTCAATTTTTGTGAGATGTTTTGTCAAGAAAAAGCTACGTATCTCCTTTATTGTTGTTAATCCACTCTCCATAAGCAGAAACTTCGTACTTGTGTGTTTCCTAAGACCAAATATGAGACGTATTATATCATTTTGTATTGTTTCAATTTTTGCATCTGGGTCTTTGCACATGCAACATAGACGATGAGCCCATAGTCAATATGGGGTCTTATATGTGATTTATTAAACTGGATTAAGGTTTTCTCCTTACGACCCCAGGGTGTGGAAAGAAGTCTTTTCAGTATACTTGCTTTTCTATAGCTTTTTTCTATTGTGTTTGAAATGTGGAGGTGGAAATTAAGTTTTTGGTCAAGCATGAGACCTAGGTAATTAATATGATTATCTTCTGGAATAGTTGTTTTATTTAGAGTTAGTTTTGCATTAACATGGTTTCGCTTCGGTGAAATTGGATTATTTTTGACTTGGTGGGTGCAATGGGTAAATCTGAATGTTGAGAGAATTTTTCAAACTGGAAAAGTAACTTTTGCAGATTTGACTGTGCCATCTGAAAGGTGTTGCCAGATGACCATAGCACCAGATCATCAGCATATTAAAGATTCGTGTGGGGTAGGTTCATGTCCCAGAGATATAGGGCAAATAGGAGGCAACTGAGGACTGCTCCCTGAGGTAGGCCTTTGGATATTGTCTTTTGGGGTGAAGAGGCTGAACCAACACAAACAATGAAACTTCGCACTTCTATGAAGGATTTAATAAAAGATACTAGCTTAGGAGGTACTCCAAGGTTTGCAAGTTTATTTAAAAGGGTTGTGTGGTTCACATTCTCATATGCCCCTTCAAAATAGAGGGAAGCTGCCGCTAAGATTTTATTTTTTGAGAAAGATTCATTTATTACATTTCTTAGCAAAATGAAAGCATCTGCGGAGCGGTGGTATTTCCTGAATCAAGATTGAGGGTGTGGGAGCAGATTATTTTTTTCAACAAACCAGAGGAGTCTGCGATAAATCATTTTCTCCATTATTTTCCCCATCACAGGTGTAATCATTATGGGCCTATAAGACTCAGGGTTATCTTTTGGTTTATTTTTCTTTAGGATTGGTAGGAAGGACGAACATTTCCATATATTGGGGAACATAGAAGATGCCCAAGCGTGATTATAACAATTTAGCAGTTCTTGTTTGTATGAAGGTGTGAGATTCTTTATCCATGTAGGGTGTATATTGTCATAGCTGCTGCTAGTTTTGGTCCTAATATGATGTATTACATTATTCAATTCCTGGATTGAAAATGGGATAGTTATGTACTCGGATCCTGGGCGTGGTTGGTAACTTGGGTTCATTGGAATTGTGGACAGTTTCCTTTGAATATTTGATGTTAGCTTATTAACAAAAAGAGTTGCAAATAGGTTAGCCTTTTCATTATCATTGTCATAATGGGTATTATTATGTATAAGCTCATACAGGAGTGGGTTGGGGGAATCCTTTTTCCCACAGATGTAGCTTATGACTTAATGTATAATTGGCTCATGCGTTTCTCTGGAGAGATTATTTGCAAAATTATTCCAGTATTTATATTTAGCATCTATCATAGTCCTTTTTAGATTAGATTCTGCTTGTAATTTTTTTTATATATGTAGCAGGTGATGGTTTTTTTATTAATTCTGTCATAGCTGCCTTTTTTATCCTCCATTTATTTAGGCACTCATTGGTCCACCATGCTTTAGGAATTTGTTTAAGGAATGTTTTCTTAGGTGTTGTCCTGGGGATAGCATGATTAGCTGTATTTATTAGTAAAGATGTCAAGGCTTCAGCATGTTTGTCAACTGTTGTGTTTGAAATGCATGAACTTTGGGTGAAACTTGTAATTTCATCATTTAGCTTATTTTGGAACATAGACCAATTTGCTTTAGTGTTAATATATTTGGAGGTATGAGATGAAGTTTCAGCAGGTTCAGTTAGGGAGCAAACTATAGCAAAGTGGTCTGTACATAGACTATCAATTTTATTTATGTAAATTTTGTTAAAAAAAAATTAATGAAACAATTTGTAGGTCAATTGTGGAGAATTTGCCACTTTTGGGGTTGAAATATGTATTCAGGTTTGGAGGGATAGCAACAGCTAATTCATTATTATTTGAAGTCATATGCTCAATAAATTTACCAGCTTTATTTGCTGGTTTATTCCCCCACAAAAGGCTGTGGGCATTGAAATCACCACAAATAATGATATTATTAGTTATATAATTAATGAAATCCTTGGCATCTGTAGTTTGACCATTAGGGTTATAAAAGCTTATTATGTAGGTTTTTAAATTATTCAGCCAAACACTGATACCAATGACAGCAACATCATTTTCAAAATCTGTAAAATTGATACCACAAAATTTTATATTATTATTGACTAATAAAGCTACCCCACCTCCTTTTCTCTCTGAAGATCTATCCTTTCTTGGGATAGTATATCCCAGAGACTTAATTTGTTGATTTTGGGTTAAATGAGTTTCCAGGAGGCAAGCAATACTAATCAAATTATTATTCATAAATGATATTAGTTCATATAGCTTATTTTCTGAGAGTGATCTTACATTCCATTGGAGTATTGATAAATGTTGTGTTGTTGATTTATTCTTCATATGACTGTGTATCAATGTTCAGCTTTGTTAAAAGTAAAGCAAGATCTTTTTTTGCTTGAATGAGCATATCATCTGGGATGTAGATTTTTGCCAATTCTGCAATAATTTTTGTTTTCTGTAGTTGATATATCTTCATGGCCTGAACTGCATTACAGTTTAGAATGAATAAGCATATATTTGGGGATTGCATTTTTGGTTGTGCATCCTGTTTGTTGGTTAAGGGATTGATTCCTGGTAGTGTTTCCGGTTTGTTTCTTCTTGGGAGGGAGGGCCAGGCTGACCTCATCTCACCGGACAAGAAGGCTTGTTGGCTTGGTGATTCCTTCTGATAGGGATTTGAGCTAGGGGGCTTAGAAGATGGTGTTTTATATGGGGTGTTTGAGGCATGGGGGGCATTTGACTTGGGGGTTTTGGTTGGTTTCTTTACAGGCTTTATTTGGTATCGTTGGGCAGCATTTGCTTCCATTGCTGCAAAGGGGTATGGGATGGCCTTTTCTGTTGATATTTGGAGTGATAGAGCTCTTTTCTTGTATGCAGGGCATAATGATTTATTTGTAGATTCATGTGGGCCTTTGCAATTGATGCATGTAGGCTGAGTGTTGTTGCAAGTTGTCAGCTCTTTAGGATGGAAAGCTTTACAATTACTACACTCTCGGAGAATTTCATTAAGGTAATCCACATTAAGGTAATGCGGATCCCAGCGAATATCCACCAAAACATAATCAATTAAACTTGCTTTAACCCCAGATACGCAGGTAAACTCACCCCGATTTTTATCGTTTCCAAATCTTCCATTTCCAATCATCAAACCCGATTCTGCGCATAGTGTCAGCAACCTTTTACCCCATTGATTTATTCTTCTTTTTTCATCCCAGCTAGCTCTGGGAATTCTGTAGACGGCTGGGACTGCTGACGGAATACCTGGAATTAACACATCTTTTAATTCAACTTCATCACTAGTATAAACATTAAAATCACCCATTAATATCAATCTATCATTTTCAAAATTACCTCTTTTTTCATCTAATTCTTTTACCAACAAATTCCACGTATCTTGATTTCGGTACGAGCTATTTTGAGGTGGAATATAAATCTAACCTATTACAATATAAAGTCAAACAAAACATCCTAATCTAACGAAAATAAAATTTTCTGATTTACTTTTCAGCTTTGTATAAATTTTGAATGACTCATCATTTATCAACACTACAATGCCTCCAAAATAACGATTGTTAGAAGCTAACTCTCGCGATACACTTTCCACATTAAAACCTCTTACTTTTGGAGTTTCACTAGGGCAATGCCAGGTTTCTATTAATGCTACAAAGTCAAAATTTGACAAATCACTTTCCACAGAACTTAACTTATTTTTATACCCTGTACATTCCAAGATACAAACTTCAGGTTTTGTGTATGGCCTTGTCGATGCTATTGGGCTCCGTAATCACTCGGGGGGAAAGCTAACCGGTAATAATCGTCGCCCTTAGGCCTATTAATATCCCTGTACTGCCAAGGCTGATTTTTTTGTAGCTGCCTAAACGAGCGTATGTTTTGTCTGTAAATTGGTGGCCGATTCCCTTCAGTAACCCGGCTTGTCAATGGCTCCTCATTTCTTTGCCGTACATTTTTAGCGATGCGACTGTAAGTATTATCAACGGGGCTAATCTCGCTACTTTTATTACCTTTCCCTGTTCCTATTGTTTTCGGCAAGTTGCTGTTTCTTTCAACTATCGTGTTCGTGTCACTTTCATTACCAGAACAGTCCGACTTATCTGAAGGGCAATTCTGGACTGAGCTGTGGTCATTTTCATTCACATTGGCGGGATTTATACCTCTGATCTCTGAGTTACTCTGTGCTGGATTAGGGGCCCTAATTGGGTGGCTTACCGTCATTTCTTTTATTTTTTGACATTCACGGTCGTATGTGTACGTTTTACCTTATATGATAAGCCTATCGCCTTTGAGCCGCGCATTTTGACCTTTTACTAGGGCTTGGGACAGCACTGGTTTTAAATTTTTTCTAGCCTCGCGTTGATACGTAGTGTAGTCCGGAGCGACCCCTACGCCGTTCTGTTTCAATACAAAGCTTTTCCTGAGAACCGCATTTCGTTTTTCCAAGTCGTGCCACTTAACTATTACAGGGCCTGATCTCAGGCGGAAAGCATCCTTTATGTCCCTCCGAGAAAGCTGTAGGTTCGGGAGGCTCCAGCTAAGAAACTCGCAAAGCTCATCCTTCAAACTCGACTGGGATGGACCAGTCACAGGGAAATTGTAAAACACGAGGTTGTAACGCTTTATTTCTGCCTCCAATGAGTCAATTTTCAGTGTAGACTCTCTGAGTTTGTTCCTCATTTCCGCTGGATCGTTTGAAATTTCTGATTTTGTTGTATACTAAAACAATTCATTTTTGCCTCTATACCGGATAAGCTGTTTGAGAGCTGTGGGATCAAATCCAATTTGAAATTTATTTTACGCATAAACTGAGAAATAGCGTCTGGATCCGACGCATCCGGAAGTTGAGGTGGCTGAATCTGATTCCCCTTCATTTCTGCTTGCGTATTCAAGATAATTAAGATTGCCTACCTTATTCTCTGCCAGCAATATTCTCCGGCAGTAGAGTTTATTCGTTACGTCCCGCTTTAGCCCGGGACACAGCTTTGTAGCGCTCTCTTCTTCAGTTGTCAAAGAAATGAATCTTTATCCGGAGACGCTGCTATACTGGGGGGCGTGGCTAAATTCTTCTCGTCCCTGCGCACTGAATTTTGTATTAACTGTTTTAAACTAATAGATGTAACCACTCTGAATAACCGATGAATACTGATCGAATATATGATGTCATGCATAGCATAAATAAGATTGTTGAGTTTCCAACGCAACAGTTATTTATATAATATAATGTCTGTTGAAAAGTTCAAAAAACGAAAACTTGCAGTTGCAGTTACTATATATGATGATTTTTTTGAACCAACACCTGAACTATCAAACATGATAAGATGTGAAATTTGACAACCTGGACCATCAATTGTAACAACACCAATACGGAGAGATAAAGCAACGGCAATTGCTAAATTGTCTGAAGTAATCAAAATCCAAAAACATGTCAAAAATTAAAATAAAGAGCAAAGACACGGGCGATTAGAAGATATGCAAAAACGACAATTAGAGCGTTTTAAAAATGAAAATAGAGAGCAAAGACGCATGTGGTTAGAAGAGATACGACACCGAACAAGTAAGGGAGTCAAAAGTGAAAATGAAGAGCAGCGAGTCAATGAAAATCAACCTTTACAGCGAGAATCAAAACTTGTCAAAACTGAAAATGATAGCGATGATGATTGGGTTTCGGATTTTGACATTGATAAGGTCATCAATGCCTACCATACATTTGTTAAAGGTTTGGCGGTATGTATCTCATAATGACGAAAAATAAGCCGAGGTGTAACGAAGCAAATAAATTGAAAATGATAGCGAGGATGATCAGGTTTTGGATTTTGACATGGGTAAGGTCATCAATATCTAACATACTTTTGAAAATTGAAAATGTGGACTGGATAAAACGTTGGAAGAAAAAGAAGTTTTTGTCCCACCACCTGTGCAATTAAAAGAAACGAAAGGTTTTGCGTTACGTCTTTCATAATGACAAAAGACAAGCCAATACAAAAGAAGAAGTTTTGGTCCCACCACCTGGACAATTAAAAAAAAAAAGGTGGTCGTCAATGCCTTCCTTGACTTTGAAAATCAAAAGCATGGACTACATAAATCATTGGAAGAAAAAGAAGTTTTTGTCCCACCACCTGAACAATTAAAAGAAACACTTTTAGAGAATTAAGAGCCCAATAGGAAAAAAAGAGTTTGTAAAAATTGGCTGCTTTAGTGAAAAGCAAAAAAGTCAACTCTAAAGTTTTGCATTTAGAAAAGGATAACATACCGATGATATTCCCGTGACTATGTTTCAAAACTATAACATAAAAAAAAACTTAAATTATTTTGTATTCAAGCTTGAGGAATGAACGTCAATTTCGGAATAATGTAAGACAAAAACACAAGTATTTTTTGCTACAAGTTTTTCTGGCACTCCCGTTTTAATACTAGTCATGATTGAAAGTCATTTTACGAAAATATAAGCAAGTGACGAAGATAATAATAATAATAATACATATAAGGTTTCCTTTTTCCTTAAAATCAATAAAAATAATCAGAAGTGTTACGGCTAACGCTCCCAAAATTCCATGTTTGTGTTCAAGCTGTTGCAAAGACTGTTGTGTTCATGTTTTGGTCTCTTTGTGAATAAATCAATAAAATTCACCTGCTTGTAGAGTAAAAGAGCCCATATCCCAAGACTGAACCACAAAAAACAACATGCGTAATACAATATGTACTTGGGATTGCCTTTCCCAATATTCTCTGCCTGTGTTAAGGCTTTTGAGTCGAAGACTTCTTCTGGTCTAAGCTTTCAATCAATGTTTGGGGTATACCTATTTTCTATGACCACAGATTGAAAGCACCAGATTTAGACAGATTTCATATGTACAAATGATAATTCAAAAGCAAATTATACCTTTTTACAGCATGCTTGTCATCGGGGACACCAAATCCACCGTAAATATGATTGGCTTTGTCTTCACGTTGACTTTTCATACCTTCACATTTTCGCACCAGCTTTTTGCGATAACCTTTTACTCTTGTCTCATAAAAAGAACTCAACTCTCTTATCCCATGAACGCCATTTTCGTAAAGAGTCCGCTCAAAAGGATCCTATAAAATACGAAATAGGTGAAGGATAAATTAGGTTAAAAGAACAATAATAGACATATCTGCAGAAAGGGAAACAATGAGAAAGCTCCTCAAGATCTATCGGAAATATCCCTATCAGGAATATGGAGAAAGCGAGGAAAACAGAGCTAAACAGACAATTTTTTAGGGGTTCCAACCTCTAAAAAGATTTAATCTAGCCCCTGAAGAGTCAAAACTGTGATAATTAAAAAACACGTTGACCACCGGGACAAAGATCTCCAGGCCCATGTGCATGGACAGTATTGACAGGGGGCCTAATTTTCGAGGAAAAATAATTTCCCGAGCTATACTCAGGGCCTTACCAACTGCCACAGGACAGTTAACCAACTACTACTACTTCTAACCATCTGTAAAACTACCACTGTCTGCAACTAATACTCTAACCATCTGTAAACCTAATATTAATACTAGCTGCTACTATAAATTACTATTGCTACTACTACTAATTATAGTCCCAAGTTGCCGGAGGTCAAGACATTTGCACACACTCCTTGTCTGTCCCAATTTATTCTAAGTTATTCTTTGCTCTCTCCCATGATGTTTCAATTTCCTTTGAATGTTTTTTTTATGGTGGCTTCCCTGGTACGACCAGGGAAGTATGGTGGCTTCCGACTTCATTCTGGTGCGACCTGCATTTCATTTGGCCCATGATGAATGCCCAAAAAGAAACAATGAGCTGTAAGAAAGATCTTAATACAAAAGACCTTAATGGAAATGAAATGAAAGAAAGAAATGAAAAATGAAAGAAAGGTTAAGATGCTTGACTTTACAGATGCAGGATGATAGGTTGATGAGGTGAGAAAAGGTCAAAAGAAAGGATTTAAAGGAAGTAGGAGCTATACTCCCATCCTCTCATAGGAGGGAGTGAAGAGTGAACCTCTAAAAAGTGGAATGGATGACAGGTGCGCAGTTGTGTTGGCCTCAAACAGCTAGGTGCTACGATGAGTTTTCAGCATTAGTAGCAATAGAATAAAGCGATTGTCTTCACATAGTCGTTTCGATTGACAAAATTTACCGTCTTTTACCAGAGATTAGCATAATCATAGTAGAAATACTGAGTTTTAGCTATGTTGGGATATTGCTACTTTGAAAATGTAAAAAAAAGAAGATTACTTTATTCATTTTAGTGCTGATATATTCTCATTTGTGCATGTGTCATTTGGTTCATTTTAGTGCTGATACATTCTCATTTGTTTGTCAGTATTAAAAAACGTTAAACCACAGCCTTCATTCAAAGTTTCTTAAATCTATAAGATAGAATACAAGCTATTTGGTAGTTTATTTTTATGTAGTTATTTTCTTTGTAAAATATTCTTCACAACCAAACAGCAATAAAACGAATCTTATTGAGCAAATTTGGAAAAAAATTTACATAGCTGATTTTATGAAACAACAAAACTGAAACCAAGGAAATTCGTTCATGCTCATTTCTGTACAGAATCTACTATTTATACACAAATTCAACAGTCATAGAAGTCTTTGACCATGTTAGAATATACCATATTCAAAAGACTTGGTGTTTATACTGGTAGCCACGGCTGCCACCAGATATTGGCGCATAAATGGTGCTACACCACTTACTGGAGGGGAAGCCACGCTGGCGCCAAATATTGTAACGGAATGCCCGCGATCACCACTACTGTTCCGTAAATATAGAGTATATTAGTACTCTTTTTACGTTATACTTTGCTCCTGGGTACGGTAACGTAAACGAACGGTCAAACAGACAATCTCTAGGACAGGGGTGCACCCAACCTGGGTCACCACTAATATCTCTAGCTACAGTATCTCTTTGGAGGATAAACCCTGTCGATATATTAAATGACGGTATTTCTCGCAACTCTTTCCCTATCCTGTCTGGGTTCCTGGAAAGTAGTCTACACGGCTGTAGAAAATAACTTACTTATATTCTTCCAAAAAGGCACAAAACACATATATTACTTCTCAAGACAGACTCTCTAAAAGGGGTCTCACAGTCGACTAAAAAATAATATTTTAAGACACAAAAGAATCTTGGCACTTGGGGTGTGGCTCTGTGTGACGTGGGCCAATCTAATGTATCAAGTCCCTCAATTGAATTTGTCCTAGGCATACTTTAAGAATCAATGACTTGAGATCTAGAAGGCCCATGTGATGACTCATACCGAATTATAACCCAGTCAACTTATTTTCTTTTGCAAAATGATTGCCTTGACAACGAGAGGTCAGCTTACCCTTGAAAATTGCATTATAGGAAAATCGAAGCAAGTGTAATTAAGAAAAGGATAAAAGGTCATTTATCTGAGAAGAGAAAGAAGGGGCGGAAAGCCCCTAACACTTAGCAAACGACATTGCTCTGAATGTAATGTGAACCTCCCCGGTTCACTTAAAGCGACTAAAGTCCTAAATATATACAAATGAAACGACCAAACGAGGTCACTACACAAAGTTTGAAGGCAAAATACTCTGAAGTCTTCCATTAAAATTGAATGAAAAAAAGAGACTTTTTTAATATTTATTAAAGAGGAATATAAGTAGCCTATGTTTACTAATACTTGTTTTTTACTTTCAAAACTTTTTTTTTTACTTTCGGTGTGAAGTCACTCCCAGGCGTCAAGACACCCCACCCTACACTACCTATTAATTGTGACTTCCAATGAAATTATTGCATTTTTTCTATACTTCGAAAAAAATTACTCGAAAACAAACAAATCATTTTTTTTTACTGTCTTCATAAAAAATACCCGGTCTTTTTTATTTTTTTCCGCTTACGGAAAGGCAGTTACAATATCATCACCATTTCACTTGCTTCAATGGGCATATCTCGTTCATTTATTTGAAAGTAATTACTTTAAAGCCCAAGTTGTAAGATTAATTTAATAATAAAAAAAATTGTAAACAAAAAATAAAAGAAAGATATATACGCAATTATTGACTCGAATCTAAGATAAAAAATATACAATCTCTAATAAAATGATAGTTTGCAAAACAATGCATGATGTAGCTTTTACGATTAGGAGGGCAACGGACCTCCATAACTAAACATCAGAAGCTTAGAAAATGAAACAAACATTCCATAGACGTGAAGACATCAAAAGCTTTGATTACAGAGAATCCAGTAGAAGCATGCATTTGTTCATTTTCAACATTTTTTGGTACAAATTTGCCAAATCACTAATGTAGTCTGAAACGACATCTACGAGGAAGTCTAATGGCATTTGATTCGAATCTAAAATCAATAGAATATGGGAAAAATTAGTTGAATGCAAATAAAATTGACAAAGCAGCCTAACACAGAAGATTATTTCTCACGTAATATTTAACATACTGTATGTCTCTTATGTGCCTTAAAATCCAATTGCTCATTTTATAACTAGAAGTATACGCCCCTGTAGAACTGACTGACGGAGATACTAGGGACTCAGATGAATTTTACTTACAGTTACAGGAGCAAATAGACAAGGTCCCAGGTACAAATATGATTTCATTACTGGGAGATTTTAACGCCCAGGTTGGTAGAAATAGGGGGAGATGGTATCCCAGCCTAGGTAAATTTGGTGTAGGAAAAGAAAACAGTAATGGATAAAGACTTTTACAATTTTGTAGGTATAACAATCTAGTTATAACCAATACGGTGTTTGGTCATAAAATGGCTCATAAGTTAACATGGTATTCACATGATGATAAAACAGCATACCTTACTGATTATGTTATAGTAAACCAAAGACTGACGGGATCAATACAAGATACTAGGGTATATAGGGGTGCCGTTATTGATGTTAAAAGTAAAGACCATCATCTAAGAGCGTAAAGGGTTAATTTAAACTGAAATATCGGAAAGGTAAATACCTCCCGGGAAGTTATGATGTTGGTAGACTCCAGGATGAGAATTTGAGAGAAACTTTCCAGGAACAGTTGAATACTAAA
Source organism: Artemia sp. Qi Xiang Cuo (assembly GCF_049724085.1). Taxonomy (NCBI): domain Eukaryota; kingdom Metazoa; phylum Arthropoda; class Branchiopoda; order Anostraca; family Artemiidae; genus Artemia; species Artemia sp. Qi Xiang Cuo. The sequence goes on from NC_142797.1 coordinate 83,057,826, forward strand.
CTTGAGAGTTTAAAATTTGATAATGTAGAAAATGGTTGGAATAATTTTAGAAAAATAATTTGTGAAGTTGCTAAAGGTGTATTAGGGAATAAAGCTAGAACTGCAGCCAAGAATATTAGTGAAAAAGCTTTATGTTTAATAGAAAGGAGAAAGGACTTGTACTAGAATTATCTGAGTGATAGATAGTATGAAAACAAAAGAAATGTAAAGAAAGTGGAGAAAGCATTAAAGTATGAACAAAGGAGGTGTGAAGTGGAGGCCCTGGATAAAATTGCCGAGGATCTGGAAGATGCAGCTAGACGGCATAATAATAAAATATTGTACTGGCACGTTAACAAATTGAGAGGGAGTAGTCAATACAGACTTGTCCCAGTTAAAGATAGGAATGGGGTCGCAATTAGCGATAAGGAAAAAACTAAAGAGAGATGGGCCGAACATTTTGAGAACTTGCTTAACCAAGATAGAGTTGCAGGAAAAAATATAGAGGAAAATGAAAAAGTTTGTGATGACTTGGATGTGAACGAAAATTTGTAATGTGAGGAGGAATTAGCAACAGTACTAAAACGATTAAAGAATAATAAGGCTCCAGGTGCTGATAGGGTGGTAAATGAGTTTCTTAAATATGGTGGCTCTGAGGTCAGAGATAAGTTATTGAAGATTATGAATATGATTTTTGAAGAAGGGGAAGTACCTAACGATTTTAGGAAAACCTTAATTAAGCCACTTCATAAGAAAGGTGATAAAAGTGAGTGGTAATTATCGAGGCATTAGTCTGGTCTCTGTAGGTACTAAATTACTTAGTAATATGATACTTTTTAGACTGAGAGATGCCACAGACAAAGTTTTAAGAGAAGAGCAGTGTGGTTTTAGAAAAGGTAGAGGATGTGTCGACCAAATTTTCACTTTTAGACTAATAATTGAGAAGTGCCTGAGTTTTCAAACACTTTTGGTCCTCAGTTTGGGGCATCCTAGATGAAAGTGTGAGCAAAATGAATGAAGTTTTAGAGGTTTTGCGAGTTAAGGGTGCTAGAATTGGTTTGAAAATTAATGTTAGGAAGACTAAGTCACTAAGGCTAGGAATTAGTGAAGATAAAAAGGTGATGTTGGGTAATGAAAAGATTGATCAGGTGGGCAGCTTCACTTACCTTGGTAGTATTATTAGTATTGATGGTGAGAGCAGTGAAGATGTTAAAAGTAGAATAGCCAAGGCTCAGGGTGTTTTTTCACAGTTAAAAAAAAGTTTGAAAGAATAAGAAGATAAGTCTGCAAACCAAGATTAGAATATTAGAAGCTACAGCAATGACAGTGGTCAAATATGGCTCTGAAGCATGGACGCTCCGAAAAGCGGATGAAGATTTGCTAGATGTTTTCCAGAGAAATTGCTTAAGGATTGGTCTGGGTATCCTACTTGACTGACTGTATTTCAAACAATAGGCTATATGAAAAATGTGGTTCAATACTGCTCTCTAGGGCTATAATGAAAGAAAGATTAAGGTGGTTAGGGCACGTTGTGCGGATGAAGGATGACACATTGCCAAAGAAAGTTCTTTTCAGCCAACCATCTAGGGCTAAATGGAGAGCAGGTCATCCCCTTCTGGGGTATGGGACGTCATAAAGAAAGATTTAAAGGAAATTGGAACTTCCTGGGTGGGTGTAAAAAGGGAGGCTTTCACTTGTATTTTCCTTGATACTTTGAGATTTGGGCAAAAATGTGTAAAAAAGAACCCAAAGAGGAAACTAACTGTTTTTTTTTAATTTTTATTTATTTATTTATTTTTTGTACAACAAACATGACATGACTGAGGGCATAATTGTATATGATTGTCAGGCATGAAGAAAAAACAGCCAAATAAAAAAACATATCCAAAGATCAGCCAATAGTGGAAATGGTTACAATTAATGAACATGCTTGATAAAGTTTTTATCTAGCTAGTTTTTTATAAGTTTTTATCAAAATTAATTTTTTTTTCTAGTCTCCTACAAGTCTTATTGGTATTTAAGATATTGTGATATTTAAAAGTAAGTATTTGACTTACCTGGCATTCCAGGTTCTCCTGGTTCACCAACTGGTCCGGTTTCACCAGTAGGACCTGGCGGGCAAAAAACATCAAGGGCCCCAGGAGGGCCTTCTGGTCCAGGGGTTCCCTAAGAGAATAAAAATGTGAGTTTGATCAAAGTCAAAGTCGTCGTTGATATAGTAAGATCGATACATATCCCACCTAATTTTCCAAGGTCTTATCAAGTAGAAAATATGTACTTGGAAAGTTCTGGGTGAGATCACTCAATTTCAAGAGAAATATTTTATGGTCAGGGAGTCATATGGAAACTGATTTAAAACAGGAACAATGGTAGATAAATTTCAATAAAAAAGTGTATAAGTTACAGCATGTTGAAATAAGGGTCACGTAACTATCTTCTATTGGAAGGCCTGATGTAGAGCCCTTTGTTTTGTGAATACTTTAAAAAGGTTTAAATGTTTTATCCTTTTAAATCTCAATAATCATTCACAGCCTATTTCAGCAAATCAGAACACAGTCCGTAACTAATCCACAAAAAGCTCTCAATTTATATCACAGTTTACATAAAAATCCTTTCTGATCTTGTTGATTATAAATCAATCAGAGGTTAATAACGCAATAAAAGTTACTCCAAAATAAAAATAGATTCATTTACATTTTTCATAAGTTACGTGCGGTTTTCATAAGTTTCTCAAAAACTCAATTCCTTCCCTTTCAAGCCTAAAAAGCTTATTTTACAAAATGGGCAATTGGCCAAGAATAGTTTAAGTGAAGTCATTAGTGAGACCCCCAAAAAACACATATCTGTATTACCAGCAATTATAAATTTTTTTTTCACACAATGCATAGATCTTCTTTCCTTGGTTTCTTAGATTGAAGAGGTTTAGAGGTTTTCATTTTTTTTTTTTTTTGCATGGTCATGGTTGTTATTACTAAGGCCTACAAAAAACACTTCCAGCAATCCAAAAGGATGCAAAGCGGGCTCTTTAGCTAGTTATTAAATATGACACCAGCAATAGTTATATTTTGATGGACTTTATCTTAAGGAGCACAAGAAAGACAATGGGAGATCACAGAATCAAATAGGGAGGAAAAAATCTTCCGGACTTAGATTATGCTGATGATTTAATCATCCTAGATGAAATTATGAGAAAAATAAATGAAATTTTAGAGGTTTTTCAAGTTCAAGGTGCTAGAATAAGTTTGAAAATTAATGTTAAAAAGACCAAGTCACTAAGGCTAGCAACAAGTGAAGATGAAAAGGTGATGTTGGATAATGGAAAGATTGATCAGGTGGGCAGCTTCACTTACCTTGGTAGCATTATTAGTAAAGATGGTGGGAGCAGTTAAGATGTTAAAAGTAAAATAGGCATGGCTCAGGGTGTTTTCTCACGGTTAAATCAAAGCTTGGAAGAATAGGAAGATAAGTCTGCAAACCAAGATTAGAATATTAGAAGCTACAGCTATGACAATGTTCAAATTTGGATCTGAAGCATGGGCGCTCAGAAAAACGGCTGAAGATTTGCTTGATGTTTTCCAGAGAAATTGCTTAAGGATTGTTCTGGGTACCTGGCTGACTGACCGTGTTTCAAAGAATAGGCTATACGATAAATGTGATTCAATACCGCTCTCTAGGGCTATAATGAAAGAAAGGTTGAGGTGGCTACGACACGTTGTTTGGATGAAGGATGACAGATAGTCGAAGATTGTTCTCTAGGGCAAAACTGAAAGCAGGTCTTCCTCGTCTGGGGTGGGAAGACTTCATAAAGAAAGATTTCAAGGAAATGGGAACTTCGTGGGCGGATGTAAAAAGGGAGGTTTTAAATACATTGGGATGGAGGAGGAGCGTGCGTAGCTGTATTGGACTCAGGCGGCTTGGTGCTGCGGTGAGTTTTTAGTAGTAGTAGTAGTAGTCCTCTTATCAATAATGGTTATCTTAATATATTAAAGAGTTATGTGTCTGCGAATATTAACACATCCCCACAGCCCCTCGTGAAAGGTATGTAAGTCATGAATTTTGCCCATTGTTTATGTGTATAATTTATTATTGAGAAGTATAGAGAAATTTTTTTGGAGAAGGGTGGGGTGAATTTTCTGCGGGAGGCTTTTCCATAAGGAGAATTTTCTGCGAGGAGCAAAAGTTTCTGAAGGGGGGTGAAATTTCCAGAGGAAATTTTACAATGGAGAAACTTTTACACATTTTGGCTAGAATTCTTATACGAAATTCTTTTTATTTGTCTTACTTTCTCTTTGCTGGCTCGATTTTGCTCGTGGAAATGTCTTCAGAATGTTTCAGGGGAATAATTTTACTGGATTGGAATTGTCTAGAGCGTCTTGTTGTAGGGGAAGGGGGATTTTCATCTAGAGAAATTCTCCATGGGGGAGTTTTCCACAGAGTAATTCAAGAGGAGCAAAAGTTTCTGAAAGGGGGTGAAATTTCCAGAGGAAATTTTACAATGGGGAAACTTTTACACATTTTGGCTAGAATTCTTATACGAAATTCTTTTTATTTGTTTTACTTTCTCTTTGCTGGCTCTATTTTGCTCGTGGAAATGTCTTCGGAATGTTTCAGGGGAATAATTTTACTGGATTGGAATTGTCTAGAGCGTCTTGTTGTAGGGGAAGGGGGATTTTCCACTAGAGAAATTCTCCATGGGGGAGTTTTCCACAGAGTAATTCAAGAGAGAATTTTCTGCGGGAGCAACTTTCTACTAAGGGGAGGGGGATGGAATTTTCGGGGAAACTTTTACATGGAGATAGGGATATCCTTCAAGGATTTTAAAGAAAAATCAGAAATGAAAGCATTTTTTAAATGAAAGTACGCCAAGAAAAACTTTCACCTGGAACCGTCCGCATTAAATTTTCCGGTGGGAATTTTCAGCTAGAATGGAATTTTCTAAAAATAAACCATTAAACAAACAAATAATACTACAAATAAGAGTATGGGTAACATTTCATTAGCCTTCTATATCATTATGTGTACTTTACTGAAAAGTTACCATGTCGAGCAGTGTTTTTATTTGTTATAAAAAAAAGAAACCATCATGCTATTCAATATCACTACCACTGCTACTACTACTACTATTGCTATTTCCACTACTACTAGTGCTACTACTACTGCTGCTACAAATACTACTACTACTGTTACTGCAACTATTACTGCTCCTACTTCTACTACTACTACTACTACTATTACCACTACTACTACTGCTATTATTGCAACTACAACTACTACCACTGCTACTACTGCTACTACTAACCGTTCATTACAGCACCAAGCCGCCTGATAATCAAAACATTTGCCCGCACTTCTCATCCATCGCAATATTTTCAACCTTCCCTCTATGCCCCCTTCCAAAAAGTTCTTATTTCATTAAGATCCTTTCCTCAGACCTCTTCCTATTCCTCTTGGTGATGACTGGCATTTCGTTTGGTCCTAGTTGGATGACCTATAAGAATGATATTTGGCAGTTTGTCATCCTTCTACCGCTAAACATACCCTAGCTATATCTACCTTCCTCTCATTATAGGCCCTAGTATACCACTTTTCACCGCGTCCGTATTTTAGTCCGTTTTTTAGAGTTTCGGCTACTATTGAGCTGGGTCACGCCTTACATACAGCTCATTACCACGAACTGTTTGATTTTAAATATATTTGATCTCCCCTTTGAACGTACCTCAAAGGTTCAGCTACATTCCTTAAGTCATTAATTTATAACCTTATATGTACATCAGATATTCCATATACGTCCTTTTCAGACATCCGCTCAACCGTTCTCAGCGCAATAAAGGAAATAACAACAAAAGTCAAAATAAAAAGTCTGCAGGACAAAATAAACAAGCTTAAAAAAGTACTAAATTAAAAGAGGCTCTCTCAAAGCAACAGTGAAAGGCAATTACATCTGTCATTCCTGAGATATTCTATTTCATTCGATGCAGATGTGCCCTTTTGACCTTCTGGATACACTTTGTGCTTTTTGATATTGTGCATCATCCCACCCAACATTCCCTGAGATTTTTGTGTGAATAGATTGAATGTTTCTAGAGAGACATCCCCCATTTCCATGTAATAAAACTTATATGTAAGCATTGGGTAACTTAGATAATACATAACCCTTGCCTAAGGGACTGTGGCTAGTCATTTCATAGTCAGAGGAATAGTTTATTAGACTTTTTGACTATTTTGAACAAAGGATATCTCAAAATTATTTCAGATTTAAAGGGAAAGGCAATTAAGATGGGCATAAAAGGGGGCTAGCTGCCCCCGTTTTAGTGTGTCTGCAATAGCTAAGAGTATCTAGCTGAAAATTTTAGAGAACAAGAGGATTTTGAGCTTAGCACTTCCGTTAAATGTTTAGGGCGATATTGAACAAAGTCAAAAGATATTCTTTGCATCCATGTTGCCAAACAGAATATCTTTAATATGTCAGGAGCAATATAGACTATTTAGTTGAAAATTTCAGGAAATGTTGAGGCGGATTTATAATTAAAGCTATAGACACTATCTGAATCCATGTTGTCAAAATAACGTATCTGCAAAATCCAAGAAACTACTATGGGTATTATGTTGAAACTTTCAGGAAATTTTGAAGGGGATGCTGAATTAAGTCAAAACTCACTATGTGCATCCAGGTTTTCAGAGGGTGTATCTACAATTTTTCAACAGCGGCCTAGGGCATTAAGTCTAAGTTTTCGTGGAAAGCTGTAGGAGATTTAGAAGGAAAACAAAAAGACACTATGTTCATCCAGACTGACAAAAGGACGTATATGGAATATCTGATGTACATACAAGGTTATAAATTAATGGCTTACTGAACATAGCTGAACCTTTGAGGTACGTTCAAAGGGGAAATGAAATATATTTTAAATCAAACAGTTCGTGGTAACGAACTGTAAGTAAGGAGCAACCCGGCTCAATAGTAACCAAAAATCAAGAGAAAAAAAATTGATACCAATGGACATACACCATATAAAAGAATCTGTTTATATGGTATATGGACATACCATATAAAAAGAATCTGCTTTTTATACAGATTTCAAACACATAAATTCCATTTAGTTTAATCCAACTCATATAAGATTACGAGCCTGAGAAAATTTTCGTGATTTTTGAAAAAACAGAGTTATATATCCCCTAAAAGTCATGTGATTTCATTGAAAATGATACCATCAGATTCAGCGTATCAGAGAACCCTACTGTGTAGGTTTTAAAAAATGGGGAATTTTGTATTTTTTGCCAGAAGAAAAATCGCGGATGCGAGTTCATTTTTTTCCCAGGGGGGATCGTATCGACCCAGGGGTACTATAATATCGGGAGAGGACTGATTCGTCCGAAAGTAGTAAGTATGCATAAAGCTTGACAACAGTTCGTATATCGTATAATCGTATATCGTATATCGTAAGATCGTATAAAGCGACCTGAATGGTTTCTGAGGCAACACCTATTTTCTGGACCAATCAGAGATATCGAATACAGAACCTACAAGTTTGAGGCATTTATATGTGTCCAGTTTCACCGATACATGTCTTACCACGGACAGGCATCTATTGATACAGAGGGTACAAGACTTGTCAAGCATGTTTTTTTAGGTTCAATAGACAAAACTAAGGATCTTCATATAGCGTATTCAAAGGTTTAATAGTCCTTTTGTAAAAATACTGGTTTCACCCGGAGGTCACATAATCATGTTTTTTCATACTTGCCAAACAGATTAATAATCTATGGTTTATAGGCATCAGGGCTTTCGCCAGTGTCGTTTACATTATTAGCGGTATCATATGTAACTCAATTTGCGAAAAAGGTATTCCATTGGCATAACTCTGCTCTGGACATGCTTAATTCGTGATTGAATAATAGGGGTGAAATAGAGCTCGATAACATTGTTAATTTGATTGTATGAAGGTGGTAAAAAGGGTTAAACTGCTTACCAGTTAAGGTAACTAACTCAATTTGCGAAAAAGATATTCAATTTGCACAACTCTGCAATGAAGGATCTCAATTGGTGATTAAATAGTAGGGGTGCAACAGAGCTTGATAACATTTTTAATTGGATTGTATGAAGGTGTTAAAAAGGGTTAAACGGCTTACCAGTTAAGGTAACTATCTCAATTTGTGAAAAAAAGGTATTCCATTGGCATAACTCCGCTATGAATAATCTTAATTGGTGATAGAATAATAGAAGTGAAACAGAGCTCGGTAGTTTTTTTCAATTGGATTGTATGAAGGTGGTAAAAAAGGGTTAAACTGCTTACCAGTTAAGGTATGCCCGAAGGGGTTTCTAACTCATAGGCAATTTATTATAAATTTGGAATAACATTGTTGGCATCTATCTAGGGATACAATTAGTGATGACAAGATGACCTTGTGAGTTGACCTAGCTTGACTTCTCGGATGTGTTCTGTATAATAAAAAGTACCATTTGAACAGTGTTGTCAATATAAATATACTTTAACATTGTAGTACACTAAAAAGTTGATACTAATAGTGATGTAGATGCCAAGAAAAGAATTTAATAAAGAAATTCAGAACAATCCTTAGATATCCTTAGAAATCAACTAGAGATAATTATAGGTTTGAAGCATCAAGTACCACAACCATCATTGACCCTAACCACCAAGGACCTCAACCTCCAAGAATCCCCTACCCCCAACATTCAAAGAACCCCCTCCCTCCAAGTTTTTGGGCCCTTCCTCCCATTTCTTTTATTTTTTTGAATTTTTTTTTATTTCTTTATTATCATTTTTTAACCTGGTAGTTTTTCAACTTTTTTTAACACATCTTAGATTAACATAACACATACTTAAAATATAAAAAATATCAATAAATATTTCAAGCAAATTTATGGTCATATGTCAATTATAAATTCTTGGTCAACCTTCTTAAGATCATAGGTGAGCGTGCCTTGTTTTCCTCTCATGACAGGCAATCTAACAGTCTTATGTCAATTTTAAATTCTTGGTCAGCATGCCTGAGACTCTAGGCAGGCATGCCTTTCCAAAAACTAACAAACAAGTAACTCTCAGGGCAAGGGTGTAAGTTATGTCATGGGAGCTTGTAAGGATCTTATACAAAGCTATGTTGTAAAAACATCAAAAAGGGCTCATTCAATTGAAAATTGAAAGGACTAGTGCCCTTTTAATAGTCAAAAGTGATTGAAGGGCAACTAATCCCACTCTCACGCCCACCATTTCATAGGCAGTGCGAAAGCGCTGCCTAAGTAAAGGGCGATATGGGCACAATGTTTTACTATTTTTCTTTTAGCTCCATACCCGGGCACTTCGTATCGAAGAATTGTCATAGAAACTTCAAAACGGACTCATTCGATTAGAAATTGGAGTGGCTACTGCCCGTTTTAATAGTCAATATTGATTAAAGGGCAACTAGCAACCCCCCCCCCCGTCCATCATACCCCGAAACACATCCAATCAAAATTTTGAGATAGCCATTTTGTTCAGCGTAGTAGATTTCCAGAAAGAAAATATCTTTTTGAGGAGGACACTCCCCCACAACCCTCGGAGCAAGGGTTTTAAGTTATGCCCTGGGGGCATATAAGGTGTTTGTAGAAGGCATTGTCGTAGAAACTTCGAAAAAGGCTTATTCGATTGGAAATTCAAAAGGCTAGTGGCCTTTTGAATTGTCGAAAGGGATTGGAGGGCAACTAGCCCCCCTCCACTCCCATCATTTCCCCAAACACATCCAATCAAAATATTAGATAGCCATTTTGTTCAGCGTAGTTGATTTCCACAGAAAAAATATTTTTTTGAGGAGGACACTCCCCTACATCCCTTGGGGCAAGAGTTTTAAGTTATGCCCTGGGGGCATATAAGAACGATGTTCGCACAATGTATATTTATTATGTTTTTCCTTTAGAGCAGGGCACTTCGTATCGAAGAATTTGTCATAAAAACTTCGAAAAGGGCTCATTCAATTGGAAATTGGAGTGGCTTGTGCCCTTTTTAATAGTCGAAAGTGATTGGAAGGCAACTAACACCCCTTCCACGCCCACCATTTCCCGAAAAAAAACCAATAAAAACTTTGAGATATCCATTTTGTTCAGCGTAGTTGATTTCCAGATAGAAATTATGTTTTTGAGGAGGACACTCCCCCACAGCCTTCAGGGCAAGGGTTGTAAGTTATGCCCTTGGGGCATATAAGGTTTTTATAGAAGGCGTTGTCCTAGAAACTTCAAAAAAGGCTCATTCAATTGAAAATTCAAAGGGCTAGTGCCTTTTTCATTAGTCGAAAGTGATTGGAAGGCAACTAGCCCCCCCCCCCCCATGCCCATCCTTCTACAAAACACATCCAATCAAAATTTTGAGATATCCATTTTGCTCAGCGTAGTTTATTTCCAGAGTGCCCTTTTTAACAGTCGAAAGTGATTGGAAGGCAACTAACACCCCTTCCACGCCCACCATTTCCCGAAAAAAATCCAATAAAAATTTTGAGATAGCCATTTTGTTCAGCGTAATTGATTCCTAGATAGAAATTATGTTTTTGAGGAGAACACTCCCCCAAAGCCTTCAGGACAAGGGTTCTAAGTTATACCCTGGGGGCATATAAGGTTTTAATAGAAGGCGTTGTCGTAAAAACTTCAAGTATTCGATTGGAAATTCAAAGGGCTAGTGCTCTTTTTAATAGTTGAAAGTGATTGGAGGGCAAATAACCCCCTTCTCACGCCCACCCTCTCCCCAAACACATCCAATGAACATTCATTGGAAATGGATCACTGGATCATTGGATCGCTATGCCTGTCCTGACAACAGAAAAAACTTGAAAGATGGATCACGCTCCCAAAATGTGTAATATTCTGTCTATGAATATAAATGGGAAAGCACTTGAGAAAACAGTTTTGCTTGATACTATGAGCCTAACAAATGAAGTAATTTGTATACAAGAGCACCTGCTTTCCGAGGACAATACTAACCTGCTCAAGTTCTCAAGTTCACTCCAGTGTTTTATTCGGCCAGCTGAATGTGTTAAATCCAGAAGTCAGCCATCTGGTGGTTTAGCCACTTTGGTGTGAAAGTCTCTTCAGGCTGAACTTTTAGCATCAAGTAAACACTTCCTCGCTGTTAAAGTTTGCGATACTGTGATAATAAACGTATATCTTCCTACTAATTATAGATCTAGCCTCTCGGACAGCAAGTTCATGGGTGCATGTACTCAGTTAAGCCGTTTCGTGAAGGCTCAAATTACTGGGAATACAAAAGTTCTATTAATAGGGGACTTCAACTGTGACCTACTTAATACCGAATTTGAAGGGATTCAAATCGTTATAGGCTCCTTTCCTGATCAGTTAAGTGTCGTTGATAAGGACAAAGCTTACACATTTATTAGTGTTGCCAACACCGTCTCAAATCTTGACCATGTCTTAACGAACTTTCCGGTGAGTGACGAAGTAAAAGTTGCAGCTGATAGTTCTTACTCTGACCATTTGCCTTTGTCATTGTCAATAACACTGGACTGTCCAAAGGTGTCGGGTCCGTGCAAATCTAAATGGAGAGTATACAGTGACTGGAAAAAAGTGTCAAATTACCTCTTTGCGGCTACTTCTGGCGATATCCTGAGTAAGATAAAAGTTCCCTTCCATCTTCTGCAGCGAAATGCAAACTTTTATTGCAATGAAATTGAAATACATCTGTAGATAAACATGTACTTTGCAGAACTACCGCATGCTCTGAGGATGGCGGAGACTTTAGCAGGTCCTGTGAAGCATGTTCGTAATAGATCACAGTTGACAGGGGGGTCTTGAAATCTTGAGATAGAGGTGGCTTGAGAGTCAGTGAAGCTCTGCCTGAGAGTTTGGCATGACAGTGGGAAGACACGAAGTGGACCAGAAAACGAGATGCGAATGTATACTAAACGAGACTTCAATAAAGCGTTAGAGGCCCACCGTGCAACTTAAAGATAATTTTGTGCAAAAGCTGAGTAAGAATCCGAACCTTATGTGGTCGTTTCGGTCTAAGCCTGAAGAAGCCAAGCCTACGTCTAATATTTCTGCTAATGAGTGGAGTGCTTACTTTGAGTCCGAGTTCAAAGCGCCTGGTCCAGTTCTGCAGTCTAATTACGAGAATGAGCTGACTTCAATGCTTACCGACACCTTTGATGATTTCTCAGTGTCACCGGTCACAATTTGCCAGGCCGTTAAAAAGCTGAAAAAGGTATACTCAAAAGGCTGCGATAGTATTTGTGCTCTACATAATTCTTTAGGAGGCTATGTTCTTTACCATCATAATGCCCTCCTGTTTCAGATGATTTTGACACAAGGGATAGTCCCGAGTTGCTTTAGTCTGGGCATGGTTATACCGATATTACAGAAGGGGAGGCCAGCCGAACAGCCTTCTTAGTATCGGCCAGTAACGATGTCTTCAGTATTTTGTAAACTATTCAAGATTGTTTTGTTTGATGAGATTTATGATAAGTGTGAGATGCCTCCACACCAGTTTGGTTTTTGAAAAGACCTCGGGTGCACCCATGTACTTTATCTTCTTGCTAACATATTACTTGATGCTTATCTCTCGCGAGAAACTTTGAGCTTAGGTCATTGTGATATCAGGAGAACTTTTGACTCTGGGATTCATGCCCAGATTTTTTTTTAGCTGTTTAAGCAATGCGTGCGTTCTTCTGTTGTAAGGTCACTACGTGATATGTAAAGGAACCTCAAGCTTCGTGTTCGTTTGCAAGATGGTGAACTTAGTGGGGAGATATCCGTACATAAGGGAATTAAGCAAGGGGCTATAACGTCTCCTACTTTGTATAATAACAGTGTTAATGATGCAAAACAGGTTATCTATCCAAGCTATATTTGCAAGCATATTGACTTGTCACTTGTGGGTTTTGCAGATCTTTTAAATCTGTCTCGGTTGCTTTCTTCATTAGAAAATAATTTCTCGCGTCTTGAAAAAGTTATGCTGATATTGGTTTGCAGTTTAATGTAGAAAAGTCTGCTGTTTTTGTTTTTTAATTGCCCTGAAGATAATGCTACAGTTAGGCTTGGTGGAATTACCGTAACACCGTCTAGTCACATTACATACCTTGGCCTCCCGATTGGTCGTAATCTTCGAGAGACCCAGTCTTTGCTTATTGAACACCTTTCTAAAAAAGTGCGCATTGCCTATGCGGGTGTTGTTACTAGCGGTCGCAATTCAAGCCGTAAATATTTGGCTCGTCTTTATAATGCAGTAGCTTTGCCTCATGTCTTTTACCTGTCTCCTTTTTGGAAGCTCCTGAGTGCAAGAAACAAGAAAGACATAAGGTCGGTATTTTTCAAGTATGCCCGATATCTTCTTCAAGTGCCGCCTTTTGTTAGAAGCCGCCATATTGCTGTGAAATATGGACTTGTTGAGCCTCTGAGTGCCGTGGAGGAGGTAATTCAGCATTACGTGAAAAAACTAGAGCTCCTTAATCACGAGTGGGCCCACCTTCTCAAATAGTTGTGTTATTATGTAGTTCTTTCTGTTTGTATTTCTTTTTCTTGACAGTTTTTGCTTTTTCTTTCTTTTCTAGTTCGTACTCTGTCTTTTTCTGTTTATTGTAAGACAGGTTATTAATAAAATTCATTCATTCATTCATTAATTTTTAGATAGACATTTTATTCAACATTGTTTTAAGTTCTGTAAATTAGGTCCTTGAGGATGACAACCCCATCACAGCCCTCTGGACAAGGGTTGTAAGTTATGCCCTTTGGGCATGTAAAGTTTCTATAGAACGTGTTGTCGTAGAAACTTCAAAACTACAAATAATATGTTCGTGCAAAATATTGTATTATACCGACGTGGTGGTTTAGCTGTATATGTAAAATGTGGTTTTAGTGTACAGATTAGGTCAGATTTAGCGGTTAATTGTGAATTGAAATTTGAGGTTATAGTCCTTGATGTGAGTAATGCAAATAATAAGTTTATGGTTGTAGTAATTTATAGACAACTTTCAGGTAATATTGAGGAGTTTATCAAACTGATTGAAGAAATTTTGGTAAAGTTCTCAAGTTCAAAAATACCATGTTTTATGTGTGGGTATTTCAATATTGATTTAAATATGGTTGATAGAAATAGTGAGGTAAGACATTTTGTTAACACAATGTTAAGTTTTGGTTTTTATCCTGCAATTAACATATGCACACGAGTGACAGAAGCTTCAGAGTCTATAATTGATAATATTTTTGTAAATATTAATTATTTATGCCCCACAGTAGTTATTAATAGTGCATCTGACCAATTTGGGGCTGCAATATCTGTACCTGGAATATTTGGTCAAAAACCCAAGAATAAAAGTGTGCCAAAGATGCCTTATATGGATGGAAATATGTTTTTGAAGTTTGAGCGGAAGCTTAAAAGTGCAGATTTTGAGTTTCTTCAGGATAATACAGTTATTGATACCAAATTTGGTGAATAGTATGAAAAAATAAAATTACTATTTCAAGAGTGTTTGGAGTTTAAAGAGACAAAGCAAAGATTTGGCAATTAAACCTTGGAAAACAAAAAGATTACTAGCCTCAATGGAAAAAAAGGCAAGTGATGTATAAAAGGTGCATGACTCAAGGTTCAGCATCTGATAAAGAACAATATAAAGAATTTAATAGAAAGTTAAGAAGTCTTTTAAGAAAAGCAAAAATGGATTACTATGCACAGAAATTTAAAGATTATGAAGGAAGCCCGGCTAAAACTTGGCAACTGATTAAGTCGGTAATAAGCCCAAATAGTAAACCAATAACTCCTAGTAATTTGCCGTGGGAGTCGGATAGTGGTGTAGCCAATAACTTGTTTACCCACTTTTCAGAAGTAGGGCTAAAAATACCGACATCTGTGGAATGCATAAATGATGATGGTACATACCAGAAGTTTCTTCCTGAAGCAAGCGATACAACCAATTATCTTCAACCAGTGAGATCGCCTGAACTTGAGGATATCTTAAAAAGTATGAAAAAAAAGGCAGCTGGAATGGACTTTATAACCTTTCAAATAGTTAAAAAAAATTTACCCAATTATATATAGTCGTCTGTTGTACCTTTTTAATCAATGTTTTGAATTTGGAGAGTACCATAATTGCTTGAAAAGTGCTATGGTTATTCCTTTGTATAAAGGAGGTGATAAGGAAGATATAAACAACTACCGTCCGATATCTCTACTGCCAGTGATTTCCCGTATTTTTGAGAAATTGATTTATAGACGACTGATGGATTATTTTGGAAAAATATGTTTTCTTCACTCTAGTCAATTTGGTTTTAGAAAAAATATGTCTACAGAGCATGCTTTATTATTTTTGACAACATTTGTTAACGATTGCCTAGATTCAGGTTTAAAGGTGGGTTCAATTTTTCTAGATATTATGAAGGCTTTTGACTGTGTTGATCATAAGATTTTATTAGCTAGGCTTGAAAATGCTGGAATTCGTTTTAAAAGTCTGAAATTGATTGCTTCATTTCTTGAATTAAGAACGCAAAGAATACGGTTGGGCACAGTCCTGTCAGAAGAGATGGTAGTAAAGTGCTGTTTGCCACAGGGGACTTTGTTGGGTCCCCTATTTTTTCTTGTGTACATTAATGATCTAAATGGATGCATTAAACAACTGTCAACTCCTAGGTACACTGATGGGCCGAAGCGAGCAATACTTCCAAGTTTTGCTGATGATACTCAATATACAATGGCTGCGAAAACAGAAGCAGATTTGAAAAATAGCATTAAACAAGGAATGGTGATAATCGAGAGGTGGTTGCGAGTGAACAAATTGCTTGTTAATCAGAAGAAAACAATGTTCATGTTATATGGCAGAAGTGCAAATTACTATCTATGGATTGAAGAAATTGAGTTAGTAAATGGAAGCATAAAACAGACAAGAACTGTAAGGTATCTTGGTGCAATGGTAGATGAATGCTTAAGTTTTAAAGATCATATGGCATTTATAAGTACTAAATTAGCCAAAAATGTTGGAACTCTGCGGAAGGTGAAAAATCTTTTTTCCTAAAAAGGTTATTAGAACGTTATGTTTTTCTCTTATTCATCCATTTTTGCTGTACTGCGTTACAGTTTGGTCGTTGACGTTCACTAGCCATTTGTATCTGCTCCGTGTGTTACAAAATAAAGCTGTAAGATTTTTGACCAATGACTTGTCCCGGACTTCTGTGAGATCGAGTTATCACCAATTAAAAATTTTACCATTCTTTGGTTTGGTTAAACTTTATGTAAATTTTTTTATGTGTAAATTTTTTTCTAATTTGTTACCTGCACGTTTTTCGGAACTTTATAGCGAAAGGGACCATAGCTATTAAACTAGAAATGTTGAATTAGCTAGAACGCCGGTGCCAGTTACTACCAGATCTAAATTTTCTATTAGGTATATTGGTCCTGAAGTATGGAACAGGCTTGCGGAGGAAGTAAAAGGTTAGAAGGTTCTTGAGGAATTTCGTGCTTCTTTGGGATGTATTTGTTTTAACCAGTATTGTAGACACGGATAAGGTGATTTATCTGGGAGTGAGTATATGCTTGCGAATGTTAAAAGAGAAAAATTTTCTTGTGTGTTGATTGAGGTGATAGTCGGTATATGAAAGGAAGCATGATGAATCATAGAGTATGGGTGTTGAATAATTTCCCTCTAAAAAAATGTATTATCCTTAGACTTTTGATTTATTATTTAGTTGAGGTGGGGGAGGAGAGGAGGAGTCAGAGAGTATTATTTCCCCGAGAAAGTGTATTAGTGCATAAGTAGTTGGAGTGTTCCTTTTCTTGGGTCATCCCAAACACGCTAATATGCGTCGGGACCTATTTTGATATTGTTGGTATTATATGCAGTTTTGTTTTGTTAGCATAATATGGATATTTGTATGTTTTTTTTGTGACCCATTTGCTAATTAAAAAAAAAAAATTAAAATTTTGAGATAGCCATTTTGTTCCATGCAGTCAAAGGTTCGAGAAATCATACCTTTGAGTAGGACACTCCCCCCACAGTCTTCAGGGCAAGGGTTATAAGCTATGCCCTGGGGGCATATAAGTTTTTATTGAAATGTTTGTTGTAGAAACTTGAAAAAGGTCTCATTCAATTGAAAATTCAAACGTCTAGTGCCCTTTTTAATAGTCAAAAGTGATTTGAGGGCAACTAGCCCCAAACACATCCCCAAACACATCCAATCAAAATTTTTAGATAGCCATTTTGTTCAGTGTTATGGATTTCCAGATAGAAATTATATTTTTGAGGAGGACACTTCCCCAAAGTCCTCAGGGCGAGGGTTGTAAGTTATGCCCTGGGAGGCATATTAGGTTTTTAATGATAGAGTTGTCGTAGAAACTTCAAAAGGGGCTCATTCAATTAGAAATTGAGAGGGTTAGTGCCCTTTTAATAGTAGAAAGTGATTGGAGGGTAACTAGCACTCCTCTCACGCCCACCATTCCTCCAAACCCATCCAATATAAATTTTAAGATAGCTATTTTGTTCAACATGGTAGAAAGTTCTGGAATCAGGTCTTTGAGGATGACAACCCCCCCCCCCCTCCCCATTCCACAGGTTGAGGGTTGTAAGTTATCCCCTGGGAGCATATAAGGTTTTTATTGAAAGCGTTGTCGTAGAAACTTCAAAAGGGCTCATTTGATTGGAAATTCAAAGGGCTAGTGCCTTTTTCAATATTTGAAAGTGATTGAGGATTATAATTTATGCCCTGGTGGCATATGAGGTGTTTTTAGTATGTGTTGTCGTAGAAACTAAAAAAGGGCTCATTCGATTGGAAATCAAAAGGCCTAGTGCTCTTTTTAATGGTCGAAAGTGATTGGAAAGCATGAAATTTTTATAGTAAAGATCAATATGGGTATAATGTATTAGTTTTTTTGTTGTTGTTGTTGTTTAGACCAGGAAACTTTGTATCGAAGGAGTTGTCGTAGGAACTTTGAAAAGGGCTAATTCGATTGAAATTGAAAGGGATGATACCCTTTTTAATAGTCGAAAGTGATTGGAGGGAAACTAATCCCCCTCCCACGCCCACCCTCCCATCTGACTTTATGCTTAAAATTTAAATGTTGCCATAAGATTAAATCAAAATGCACTGTTTTAATGCTAATTCCTAATAAGACATCTCAGCAGTATTCCAAGAACGACTGAGGGTATTATGCTCAAACTTTCGGGGCTGCTTTTGCTCTTAAAATGCAACCAAATCAAAATAGCGGAAGTGTATCCAAGCTATCAAAGAAAGTAAACAGATTTTTTTGCGAATGGTATCAAGTTTTCCATTTCAGGTCAACTAAAGGAGGCATGAAACTATATTAAACACTACTGCTTGTGTCCAAATTTTTAAGAGGGTGTATGTTGTTAAAAATTGCCAAAAAAAATTTCTCCAGCATACAAACAGCAGGGCAAACTATAGATTCTTAAAAAACCAAAAAAATTAAAGCATTATTTTCTTTTTCTCTTAAAAGATTATGTCAATATAAAACAAACAGAACTTAATTAAAAAATCTTTTTTCTCAAAATAAGTTTTTCAAAGAAAAGTAAAGAACGCCATTAAACAAAAAATGAGCAAAAAAACAAATCAAAAAATCTACCAAGCGTGAAACTACCACAAATCAGCATCGATAAATAAATGAAACCCAAAAAGAACAGAAACTACCATAAATAACCGAGTCAAACTCAAAACGAGCAGAAATTAACATAAGTTGGGTTCAAACCCCTATGCTTTCCCAAGGCCAGAACATAATTTGCACTTTACTAAAAAAATACAAATAAATAGGCATTGTCAGTTTAATATACATATACTGATATTTTGTAATAAAAATGTTAATATTATTAGATTTATTAAAGTTATAAAAGTAAAAACATTTATATTTTTTTCAGTGAAGTGCAAATCATGTTCTAGCCTTGGGAAAGCATAGGGGTTTTGAGCCCAACTTATGTTAATTTCTGCTCGTTTTGAGTTTGACTCGGTCATTTATTGTGATTTCTGTTCGTTTTGGTTTCATTTATTTATTGATGCTTATTTGTGGTAGTTTCACGCTTGGTAGATTATTTAACTTTATTTTTGCTCATGTTTTGCAAAATGGAGTTTGCTTAACTTTAAAAATAGAATTTTTAATTAGTATATACATTAAACAATTCTTGTTTTGTGCTGAATATAACTTTATAATAACTATTAAAAATATAACCATACTTTTCTTTGAAAAACTTATTTCTTGGAAATAGTTGTTTTAATTAATACTAACAAAAAGTAATTGTTGTAATATTAAACAAGGGTATAGAAGAAAATGTTTATAAAAATTAGCTTAAACATATTTAGGCAAAGAATAGGATGGAGAATAAAACTCGACGTTCACCCATGCGTTGTGAATTTTAAAAATAGAATCTTGAAAATACGTTATGAAACTTTAAAAATAGAATCTTGAAAATAGTATATACATTAAATAATTCTTGTTTTGTCCTGAATTTAAATTTATAATAATTATTAAAAATATAAGCATACTTAATCTTTGAATTTTTCTTAGGGAACAATGTGTTCCCTAAAATTAATTTAACTGCCCTTGTGTTTCAAGAGTTGATTTTAAAAAAAACTGGGACAAACAGTCAAACCTTAGCATAAAGAAGAAGGTATTGAAAAGGGTGATCCCTTCGAATACGGAGTAATTTCTGTTAATTGTGATTTTCAATTTGTTTCTTCCTTGCTTGCTTCTTGGAAAAAAATTATTTGTTTAATTTAATTTCCGATTGTTGTTCAAATAATACCGGAAAATCTGGCTCACCCTACATGAAAAATTCCCTTTCCTCACGGGAAAATCCTTCATAGAAAATTCCTCCTATGTAAAATACTCCCCCCCCCCCCGGTAAAATTACCACCAGAAAATTCCATCCTCGCTGTAAATTCCCTCCTCCACAGTGAAATTTTTTTGCGGATGTTTCAGCCTGAAAAAGTCTTCTTAGCAAACTTTCATTTGAAAAAGACTAAGTTCTTATCATTTTTCCAATCACTCCGAAATAACCCCTTCCGTGGAAATTTTTTCCCAGAAATCCAAACCCGCTGAATGCCTGTGCCTATCAACATCATGTTCAAGTTCAAATTCAGCACCTGTGCTTGATGATGACAGGCTTAGGTCCTGTCGAAATTATCGTTCTAAGAAAATCCATCGCCTGACATCCATTGCTTCGGTAAGCTTATTAGCATCAACCATTATTATGTTTGTATATTTCCCAAGAACAAAAACCATACGCAGACAATGGGCAAATTTCATAACTTACAGCTCTTTCCTCATGGGCTATTTGGGTTCATGTTATTCCTAAAGGCTCTTATTGGAACTTTCAACTGAGCTGAACAAAATGGCTATCTCAAAATTTAGATTGGACAATTTTGAGGAAAAGGAGCATGGGAGGGGAGTTAGTTGTCCTTCAACTCTTTTGTTCAGCTAAAAAGGCCACTAGAACTTTTAAGTTCCGTTCGAATGCTCTCTCTTTCGATCTTCTTGGACCATTAGTTTGGTACGATCACACTTTGGAAAAAAAAATTAACACACATCCCTGATCATTCTTCCGGCCAAAAAACAATGCAAAATTAAATATTTTTGTATATAGGAGCTTGAAACCTCTCAAGTAAGGTTTCCTGATGCGCTGAATCTGGTGGTGTGATTTGCTATTAAGACTTTTTGACTTTTAAGGGTTGTTTCCTTCTTTTTCGAAAATCAGGCAAATTTTCTAAGACTCCTAGCTTTTGATGGGTAACTCTAGACTTGATAAATTTTATATATTTTTGGAATAAAAAAAAATAAGCCAATTCTTTTGATACATTTATTGATAACAATATTCCGATTTTTAGAGCTTGGGTTACTATTGACCCGACTTCTTCTTTACTTACAACTTGGAGTGTTTCTAGCAATGGTCACGAGATAAAAAAAAAAAACTTTTTCAAACTATCAGGAGGAGCTCATCAAATGTATTTCATCCTTCATTTGCTGAAACTGATTTTCGCTTTTTAATCACTCTGCTGAAACTATATACACTGTATCTAAATACACTATATATATTTCTGAAACTATAAACTTTACATACATCATTATATTTAATCGAACGTCATCGACTACGTCAATGGACAAGAAGGCGTCATTATTTTTATTGAAGTATATTTTTCCAAAATAATATTCTAGTCTTTTTTATTATACAAAACTTAAAATGAGGAAAATAATCTCATTTCTTGGGGCAACAGATTTTGGTGTCTAGGTTTTGCAGGGTAGAAAAATAAAAAAAATCTATTTAAAGTTCTTTTTCGTTTCTCCGTAGCTTGAAAATCGCTTGACTCAACTCTTGTTCAATACAAAATTAAGAATGATTGCTTTTATTAAACCTTTAATCATTACAGGCGCTGCACTATCTTGCGCATATTCTGCTTATTCCTTTTTACTGCGTATTCTTCTTTCGCTATCAGCTGCTATCAGCAGCGGTCTATCAGCTGCGTATTAGATATTGGAAACCTAGCAGTGATATTGTGGCAGAAAGAAAAAGGAAGTTCAATTACAGAAAATACAACAATAGAGCTGGACATCAAAAGATTAAAATTAAGATATAAAAAAGCCTAAAACGTCCGTAATATACGGACGTGTGGTTTCAGCGTCTCCATGCCTTGGGGAGATAGCCATGCTGTGCATGCCATAACGAAGCATTTAGCGGATATTTCAAAGGCGTCGTCGATCCAAGTTGAAAGCAAAGATGGCATCTTATTAACCCGGACTTATGACATAGTCCGACGCTGGAAGGAGCATTGTAGCGAGGTACTAAATCAGATTCCTCCCACAACTACTTTAAATATCCCTGAAGAACCACTGTTCGATCTCGGAATATGTTCCGGACCTCTCATGCTTATTGAAGTCAAAGAGGACCTAAAGACTTTGAAAGACGGAAAGTAATAATATATACTTTTTTAATGAAGTTGGGTTTTAGTTTCCAGAATTACGGACATAATACTGATTTTTTTTTAACAAATTTGGGTTTCATTTTTCAGAAATAAGAACATCCACATTTAAAAAACTTGTGATTTTATTAATAACACTTGATTTTTAAATAAAGTTAGCTTTTAGTTTCAAGAAATACAAACAACCCCTTTTAAAATACATCAGATTTTATTAAAAACATTTGATTTATAATAAAGTTCATGTTCTAGTTTTCAGAAATATGAACATCCACGTTAAAAATATATCTAATTTTATTCATAACATTTAATTTTTTCTAATAAAGTTGAGTTATAGTTTCAAGAAATACGAAAGTCCACGGTTAAAATACTTGTGTTTTTATCAGCAATATTTGATTTTTTTTAAGATACATTTGGGTTTTATGTTTCAGAAATATGAACATTCATGTTGAAAATACATCTGGTTTTATTAATAATACTTGATTTTTTAATAAAGTTTGGTTTTAGTTTTCAGAAACAAAAACCTTCAAGTTAAAAATACATTTGATTCTCTCAATTATGTTTAATTTTTTAATAAAGTTGGGTTTAGTTTTCAGAAATATGAACATCCCCGTTTAAAATACATCTAATTTTATTAATAATACTTGATTTTTTAAATAAAGTTTGGTTTTAGTTTCCAGAAATAAGAACGTCTACGTTTAAAATCCATGCTGTTTTATTTATAATATTTGATTTTCTAATAAAGATTTGTTTTAGTTTTCAGAGATAAGAACATCCATGTTTATTAATAATATTTGATTTTTAATAAAGTCCAGTTTTAATTTTCAGATATAAGTACATAATTGTTTAAAATACATCCGATATTATTAATAATATTAGATTTTTAATATAGTTGGTTTATAGTTTTCGGAAATGAGAACATCCGAGTTTAAAATACATTCGATTTCATTAATAATATTTGATTTTTATTAGAGTTGGGTTTTATTTTTTATATATATGAACATCCACGTTTAAAACACATATAATTTTATTAATAACCGTGGATTTTTAGGGAGGTTGGGATTTAATTTCAGGAAATATGAACCAGCCTGATTAAAATACATTTGATTTTATTGATAATATTTGATTTTTTTAATAAAGTTTAGGGTTTAGTTTCAAAATATACGAACATCCACGTTTAAAATACATACAATTTTATTACTAATATTTGATTTTTCAAATATCAGTATACATCCCCACTAGTTGAGAGTTGAAGTTGAGTTTTAGTTTCCAGAAATAAAAACCTCCAAGTTTAAAATAAATCTGTTTTTTTATAATATTTGATTTTCTAATAAAAATGGGTTTTAGTTTTCAGAAATATGAATATCCCTATTTAAAAACGTCTAATTTTATTAATAATATTTGTTTTTTAATAAAGTTGGATTGTACTTTTATGAAATATGAAAATCTCCGTTTAAAATACATCTGATTTTATTTATAATATATGATTTTTTAATAATGTTGGGTTTTAGTTTTCGGAGTTAATAGCATCCAAGTTTAAAATGCTTGTGATTTTATTAATAATATTTGATTTTTTAATAAAGTTGGTTTTTAGTTTCAAGAAAGACGAAATACCCCGTTTAAAATACATCTGGCTTTATTGATAAAAATTGACTTTCTAATAAAGTTGGGTTTTAGTTTTCAGAAATATGAACATCCCCGTTTAAAATACATCTAATTTTCTTTAAAATATTTGTTTTTTTAATAGAGTTGGGTTTTAGTTTCCAGAAATATGAATATCCCCACTTAAAAAACATCTGATTTTATTAATAATATTTGATTTTTTTAATAAAGTAGGGTTTTAGTTTTCAGAAATATGAACATTCCCGTTTAAAATAAATCTGATTTTAATAATGATTTTTGAATTTTTAATAAGGTTTGGGTTTCAGTTTCAAGAAATACGAACATTCACGATTAAAATACATAAAATTTTATTAATAATATTTGATTTTTTTTTAAATAAATTTAGGGTTTAGTTTTCAGAAAGAAGAACACCCACGTTTAAAATACATCAGATTTTATTAATAGTATTTGATTTTTCAATAAAGCTGGGTTTTAGTTTTCAGAGTTAAAAATATCCACGCCTAAAATACATATGATTTTATTAATAATACTTGATTTTTTTTAATAAGGTTGGGTTTTAATTTTCAAAAATAAGAACATCCAAGTTTAAAATACATCCGATTTTATTAATAGCATTTGATTTTTTAATAGAGTTGGGTTTAAGTTTTAAGAAATATGAACACCCACGTTTAAAATACATCTGGTTTTATTAATAATATTTGATTTTTTTTTTAAAGTTGGGTTTTAATTTAAAAAAATATGAATATTCACGCATAAAATACACGTGATTTTATTAATAATATTGGATTTTTTAATAAGGTTTGGGTTTCACTTTACGGATATGAGAAGAACCACTTTTAAAATTCATGTGATTTTACGAATAATACTTGATTTTTTATTAAGACGTGTTTCAGTTTTCAGAAATATGATCATCCCCGTTTAAAATACATCTGATTTTATTAACAATATTCGATTCTTTAACCAAAGTTGGACTTTTAGGTTTTAAAAAATTACATATCATTAATAAAATTAGATGTATTTATAGTAGGTTGCATCAAGACGGCTAATTGTAGACAGAGATTTCAAATTTGATTTTAAAAGTCAAAAGATCAATAATATTTGATTTTTTATTAAATTTGGGTTTTAGTTTTCAGAAATAAGAACATCCACCTTTAAAATACAACTGATTTTATTAATTTTGAATAAGGTTGGGTTATAGTTTTCAGAAATAAGAACATCCACGTTTAAAATACATCCGATTTTATTAATAATATTTGATTTTTTAATAGAGTTTGGTTTTAATTTTCTGAAATAAGAACATCAAAATTTAAATACCTTTGATTTTATCAATAATATTTGATTAAAAAAAAACAAACTTGTGTTTTAATTTTCAGAAATAAAAACATCCACGTTTAAAGTATATTTGATTTTATTAATAATATTTGATTTTTTAATAAAGTTGGGTTTTAGTTTTCAGAAATAAGAACATCAAACGTTTAAAGCTATAAGTTTTTTAATAAAATTTGTTTTTTTTTTAAATAAAGTTAGGTTTTAGTTCTCAGAAATAAGAGCAGCCATGTTTGAAGTACATCTGATTTTATTAATAATATTTCTTTTTTTGATAAATTTGGATTTTAGTTTTCAGAAATATAAACATTCACGTTTCAAATACATCCGATTTTATTGATAATATACGATTGTTTATGGTTTTATTAATAATGTTTAAATTTTTACATCCACGTTTTAAATACATCTGATTTTATTAATAATATTTAAATTTGTTTTAATAAAGTGGGGTTTGAGTTTTAATAAATAAAAACATCAACGTTTAAAATACGTATGATTGTGTTAATAATATTTGATTTTCTCATAAAATTGGACTTTAATTTTCAGAAATAAAAATATCCACGTTTAAAATAAATTTGATTTTATTAATAAAATTTTATTTATTTTTAATAAAGTTGCGTCAAAGTTTTCAGAAAAATGAACATCCACGTTTAAAATACATTAATAATATTTGAATTTTTCTAATAAAGTTGGGTTTTAGTTTTCAGAAATTTGAACATTCAAGATTAAAATACATCTAATTTTACTTATAATATTTGATTTTCTAATAAAGTTGGGATTTAGTTTTCAGAATTATGAGCATCAATGTCTAAAATACATCTGATTTTATTAATAATATTTGATTTTTTAATAAAGTTGTTTTTTAATATTCAGAAATAAGATTATCCACGTTTAAACTATATCTAATTTTATTAATAATATATAATTTTTTAATGAAGTTGGGTTTTAGTTTTCAAAATTACGGACATAATACTGATTTTTTTTTTACAAAGTTGGGTTTCATTTTTCAGAAATAAGAACATCCACATTTAAAAAACTTGTGATTTTATTAATAACACTTGATTTTTAAATAAACTTAGCTTTTAGTTTCAAGAAATACAAATAAACCCGTTTAAAATACATCAGATTTTATTAAAAATATTTGATTTATAATAAAGTTCATGTTCTAGTTTTCAGAAATATGAACATCCACATTTAAAATACATCTAATTTTATTCATAACATTTGATTTTTTCTAATAAAGTTGAGTTATAGTTTCAAGAAATACGAAAGTCCACGGTTAAAATACTTGTGTTTTTATCAATAATATTTGATTTTTTTTTAAGATAAATTTGGGTTTTATTTTTCAGAAATATGAACATTCATGTCGAAAATACATCTGGTTTTATTAAAAATACTTGATTTTTTAATAAAGTTTGGTATTAGTTTTCAGAAACAAGAACCTTCAAGTTAAAAATACATGTGGTTCTATCAATTATGTTTAATTTTTTAATAAAGTTGGGTTTAGTTTTCAGAAATATGAACATCCCCGTTTAAAATACATCAATAATACTTGATTTTTTAAATAAAGTTTGGTTTTAGTTTCCAGAAATAAGAACGTCTACGTTTAAAATCCATGCTGTTTTATTTATAATATTTGATTTTCTAATAAAGATTTGTTTTAGTTTTCAGAGATAAGAACATCCATGTTTATTAATAATATTTGATTTTTAATAAAGTCCAGTTTTAATTTTCAGATATAAGAACATCATTGTTTAAAATACATCCGATATTATTAATAATATTATATTTTTAATATAGTTGGTTTATAGTTTTCGGAAATGAGAACATCCGAGTTTAAAATACATTCAATTTCATTAATAATATTTGATTTTTATTAGAGTTGGGTTTTATTTTTTATACATATGAACATCCACGTTTGAAAAACATATAATTTTATTAATAACAGTGGATTTTTAGGAAGGTTGGGATTTAATTTCAGGAAATATGAACCAGCCCGATTAAAATACATTTGATTTTATTGATAACATTTGATTTTTTTTTTAATAAAGTTTAGGTTTTAGTTTCAAAATATACGAACATCCACGTTTAAAATACATACGATTTTATTACTAATATATGATTTTTAATATATTAGTATACATCCCCGCTAGTTGAGGGTTGAAGTTGAGTTTTAGTCTTCAGAAATAAAAACGTCCAAGTTTAAAATAAATCTGTTTTTTTATAATATTTGATTTCCTAATAAAAATGGGTTTTAGTTTTCAGAAATATGAACATCCCTGTTTTAAAAACGTCTAATTTTATTAATAATATTTGTTTTCTTAATAAAGTTGGATTTTACTTTTATGAAATATGAACATCTCCGTTTAAAATACATCTGATTTTATTTATAATATATTATTTTTTAATAATGTTGGGGTTTAGTTTTCGGAGTTAATAGCATCCAAGTTTAAAATGCTTGTGATTTTATTAATAATATTTGATTTTTTAATAAAGTTGGTTTTTAGTTTCAAGAAAGACGAAATACCCCGTTTAAAATACATCTGGTTTTATTTATAATATTTAATTTTCTAATAAAGTTGGGTTTTAGTTTTCAGAAATATGAACATCCCCGTTTAAAATACATCTAATTTTCTTTAAAATATTTGTTTTTTTAATAGAGTTGGGTTTTAGTTTCCAGAAATATGAATATCCTCATTTAAAAAACATCTGATTTTATTAATAATATTTGATTTTTTAATAAAGGGTCTTAGTTTTCAGAAATATGAACATTCCCGTTTAAAAAAAATCTGATTTTAATAATGATTTTTGAATTTTTAATAAGGTTTGGGTTTCAGTTTCAAGAAATACGAACATTCATGATTAAAATACATAAAATTTTATTAATAATATTTGATTTTTTTTAATAAATTTGGGTTTTAGTTTTCAGAAAGAAGAACACCTGCGTTTAAAATACATCAGATTTTATTAATAGTATTTGATTTTTTAATAAAGCTGGGTTTTAGTTTTCAGAATTAAGAATATCCACGCCTAAAATACATATGATTTTATTAATAAAACTTGATTTTTTTTAATAAGGTTGGGTTTTAGTTTTCAGAAAGAAGAACACCCATGTTTAAAATACATCAGATTTTATTAATAGCATTTGATTTTTTAATAAAGTTGGGTTTTAGTTTTAAGAAATATGATCATCCACGTTTAAAATACATCTGTTTTTATTAATAATATTTGATTTTTTAATAAAGTTGGGTTTTAATTTGAAAAAATTAGAATATTCACCCATAAAATACACGTGATTTTATTAATAATATTGGATTTTTTAATAAGGTTTGGGTTTTGCTTTATGGATATGAGAAGAACCACTTTTAAAATTCATTTGATTTTACGAATAATACTTGTTTTTTTATTAATACGTTTTTCAGTTTTCTGACACATGATTATCCCCGTTTAAAATACATCTGATTTTGTTAATAATATTCGATTCTTTAAACAAAGTTGGACTTTAAGGTTTTAAAAAATTAAATATTATTAAAAAAATCAGATGTATTTATAGTAGGTTGCATCAAGACGGCTAATTGTAGACAGAGATTTCAAATTTGATTTTTAAAAGTAAAAAAATCAATAATATTTGATTTTTTTATAAAATTTGGGTTTTAGTTTTCAGAAATAAGAACATCCACCTTTAAAATACAACTGATTTTATTAATTTTGAATAAAGTTGGGTTTTATTTTTCAGAAATAAGAACATCCTCGTTTAAAATACATCCGATTTTAATATTAATATTTGATTTTTTAATAGAGTTTGGTTTTAATTTTCTGAAATAAGAACATCAAAATTTAAATACCTCTGATTTTATCAATAATATTTGATTAAAAAAAAAAAGTAGTATTTTAGTTTTCAGAAATAAAAACATCCACGTTTAAAGTATATTTGATTTTATTAATAATATTTGATTTTTAATAAAGTTGGGTTTTAGTTTTCAGAAATAAAAACATCCACCTTTATAGTTTATAAGTTTATTAATAAGATTTGATTTTTTTAAATAATGTTGGGTTTTAGTGTTCAAAAATAAGAACATCCATGTTTAAAACACATTTGATTTTATTGATAAAGTTTGATTTTTCAATAAAGTTAGGTTTTAGTTCGCAGAAATAAGAGCATCCATCTTTAAATTACATCTGATTTTATTAATAATATTTCTTTTTTTGATCAATTTGGATTTTAGTTTTCAGAAATATAAACAATCACGTTTCAAATACATCCAATTTTATTGATAATATACGATTTTTTATGGTTTTATTAATAATGTTTATTTTTTTACATCCACGTTTTAAATACATCTGATTTTATTAATAATATTTAAATTTGTTTTAATAAAGTGGGGTTTGAGTTTTAAGAAATAAAAACATCAACGTTTAAAATACATATAATTGTGTTAATACTATTTGATTTTCTCATAAAACTGGATTTTAATTTTCAGAAATAAAAATATCCACGTTTGAAATAAATTTGACTTTATTAATAAAATTTTATTTATTTTTAATAAAGTTGGGTCAAAGTTTTCAGAAATATGAACATCCACGTTTAAAATACATTAATAATATTTGAATTTTTCTAATAAAGTTGGGTTTTAGTTTTCAGAAATATGAGCATTCACGTTTAAAATGTATCTGATTTTATTAATAACATTTGGTTATTTAATAAACTTGGGTCTTAGTTTGAAGAAATACCAATAAAGTTGGGTTTTAGTTTTCAGATATAAGAACCTTTATGCATACCCTAATTCTCACAATACGTTTCAAAAGGTATTATTATAGCATTTCCATCATAGGGCTGTCGTATCATCACTAGGTTAAGTTACAGTAAGTCAACTACTTTTAAGTTAGATTCATTTAGGTTAGGTTACAGTAAACAACCCGAGTACCTGCAGTCAAATAGCTTCATTCATATTTTAAAAATTAAAGATATTGACACATTTTCATTACCAAATCTGCTGCCCTCTTATCACCAATAGTTATAGATGACAGCACACCAACTGAAGCACAAGGACCTAATGGCAGAAACATGCAAAAAGTTAGGTTCAATAGGGTTCACTTATCGTTACGCCTCGACAAGTGAACCTAAATAAAGGTAACTTTTTACTTATCTCGCACTACGTCCTTGTGCTTGAGCTGGTGCGCAGCACAGGGATGTTCATATTTCTGAAAACTAAAACCATGCTTTGTCAAAAAATCGAATATTATTAATAAAATCACATTTATTTTAAACGTGGGTGATTTTCTTATTTCTGGAAACTAGAGCCGGATTTTATTAAAAATCAAATGTTATTAATAAAATAAAATGTATTTTAGACGTGGGTGTTCTTGTTTCTGAAAACTAAAAACCCAACTTTATTTTTAAAAAAATCAAGTATTATTAATATAATCCGATGTATTTTAGACGTGGATGCTCTTATTTCCGAAAATAAAACCCAACTTTATAAAAAAATCAAATATTATTAATAAGATCTTATGTATTTTAAACGAGGTTGTTCGAATTTCAGGAAATAAAAACCAAAGTTTATTACAAATATCAAATTTAATTGATAAAATTATATATATTTTAAGCGTGGATGTTCATATTTCTGAAAACTAAGGCCAAACTTTATTTAAAAAATTAAATATTATTGATTAAATCAGATATTTTTCAAACAGGGATGATCATATTTCTGAAAAGTAAAACCCAAATTTAATAAAAAATCAAGTAATAAAAATAAACTCACATGTATTTTAAAAGTAGATGTTTTTATTCTTGAAAAACTAAAATCCAAACCTTATTTAGAAAAATCAAATATTATTGATAAAATTACGTGTATTTTAAACGTGGATGTTCATATTTTTTAAATTAAAAGCCAAATTTGAAAAAAATCAAATGTTATTAATAAATTCCGATGTATTTTAGAGGTGGATATTCATATATCTGAAAACCAAAACCCAACTTTATTAAAAAAAAAGTAAAGTATTATTAATAAAATCAGATGTATTTTAGACGTGGATATTCTTATTTCCAAAACCTAAAACCCAAGTTTATTTTAAAATCCTATTTCTTGAAACTAAACCTCAAACTTTATGAAAAAAATCAAATATTATTAATAAAATCAGATGTATTTTAAATGGGGATGTTCATATTCCTGAAAAACAATACTTTATTAAAAAAACAACATTATTAATAAGATCACATGTATTTTAATGGGGGATGTTCATATCTTTGAAAACTATAACCCAAATTTATTAGAAAATCAAATATTATAAATAAAATAAGATGTATTTTAAACTTGAATGTTCTTCTTCCTGAAAACAAAAACCCAACTTTGTTAAAAAAATCAAGTATTATTAATATAATCAGATATATTTTAAACGATGATGTATACTAATATTTGTAAAATCAAATATTATTAATAAAATCACATGTATTTTGAACGTGGATGTTCGTATTTCTTGAAACTAAAACCCAAACTTTATTATAAAAATCGAATTTTTATCAATAAAATTAGATCTATTTTAAATGGGTATGTTCATATTTTCTGATATTAAAACCCAACTTTATAAAAAACAAAATGTAATTAGTAAAAGTATATTTATTTTTAACGTGAGTGTTCATATTTCTGAAAACTAAACTCTATTAAAAAATCAAATATCATTAATAAAATCGGATGTATTTTAAATATGGACGTTTTTATTTGTGAAAACTATATTCCAAATTTATTTAAAATCAAATATTATTAATAATATAAGATTTATTTTAGACGTGGATGTTCTTATATCTGAAAATTAAAACCCAACATTATTAAAAAATCAAATATTTTCAATAAAATCAGATGTATTTTAAACATGGATGTTCTTATTTTTAAAAAATAACATCCAACTTTATTAGAGAACCAAATAATATAAATAAAACCAGATGTATTTTAAACGTGGACGTTGAATGTCTGAAAACTAAAACCCAACTTTATTTAAAACATCAAGTATTATTGATAAAATTAGATGTATTTTAAACGGGGATGTTCATATTTCTGAAAATTAAACTCAACTTTATTTAAAAAATCAAATATTATTAATAGAATCACATGTCTTTTAAGTTTGAACGACATTGTTTCGGAAAACTAAAACCAAACTTTATTAAAAATCAGGTATTTTTAATATAACCAGATGCATCTTAAACGTGGATGTTCATATATTTAGAAACTAAAACTCAAACTTTATTAAAAAATCATATATTTTTAATAAAATATGATGTATTTTAAACGGGGGTGCTCGTATTTTTTGAAACTAAATACTAACCTTATTAAAGAATAAAATGTTATCAATAAAATCACAAGTTTTTCAAACGTGGGTGTTGTTATTTCTGAAAACTAAAAACCCAACTTCGTTAAAAAATCAAATGTTCTTAATAAAATCAGATTTATTTTCAATGTCGATGCTCTTAATTCCAAAAAATAAAACCCAACTTTATTAAAAAATATATATTATTAATAAAATCCGATAAATTTTAGACATGGATGTTCTTATTTCTGAAAACTAAATCCCAACTTTATTAGGAAATGAAATATTATAAATAAAATCAGATGTATTCTAAACGGGGATGTTCAAATTTCTGAAAAATAAAACACCGCTTTATTAGAACAATCAAATATTTCCTATTTCTGAATATTAAAACATAACTTTATTAAAAATACTATAGTATTAATAAAATCAGATGTAGTTTTGACATGGATCTTCTTATTTCTGAAAACTAAATCCCAACTTTATTAGGAAATGAAATATTATAAATAAAATCAGATGTATTCTAAACGGGTATGTTCAAATTTCTGAAAAATAAAACACCGTTTTATTAGAACAATCAAATATTATTAATAAAATCAGATGTATTTTAAAAGGGGATGTTTTTATTTCTGAAAACAAAAAGTCCACTTTATTAAATATCAGATTTTATTAAGAAAATCAGATGTATTTTAAAAGTGGGTGTTCATATTTCTGAAAACTGAAAACTCTCTCTGCCTGTGTGTCTGGACGGATGTTTGCTTGTTTGTGGAGATTTTTGAGAAAAAAATTCATCTCATATCCCTCAGACTTTGGTAAAAGTTCTTTTAACCAATCTCATTTTCTAATATATCCTCTATGAGCCTGCTAGTAGTAGTATCTATATTTCTCTAAATTCCTTTTGTTTGTAATGCAAGTTTTTATTAGATATTCTAAGCATTTGCGATGCTAGTGTACCCTAAAAATAAGGAAAATATAACAAAGTAATGTCTAATATATTTTTAATGAAGTGATAACATGTAGAATATTAATATAAAAGTATGTTTTATACATTATCAACATCGTTGAACAATCTTAGACATTCTGAATCTGCTCCATCAAATAATTCATCGTGTTCGCTCTTGATAGTGCCCTCTGTAGAGATATCCATCTTGTACGTGTCTCTTCTTTACATATTTCTTTTCTGCTATATTGAACGTCTTTTCGTGAGAGCTTTCCTTGTGTTCCTGATCTTCCTTGTATTGGAGAGGATATCCTTTGTTTGTATTGTTTCTTGTGATATTGCTCACTCACAACTGATGCCTTTTCTTCACCATTTCATCAAAGGTTCTTCTTCTCATTTCTTGCAGATTGTCCTTTTCTATATCATTTTTCATGATTTCTAAATTTACTGCATTACTCTCATACAAATCACTGAAGTTATGATAGTGGCCATTAAAAATAGCACACTCACAATAAAAAGATATTTTTAACTCAACACTTTGACCCATGTTAAAATCTACTATGTTGATGATTGATATAACTTTAGTTCTCAAATGGTGCAACCGTGTGGTGTCGATAACCTGCCATAGGGTACCACAGGGCAAGCCAGATTGGGTCTTTGAGGTAGTATAGAGTACGATTGGTACGGCCGCAAGAATATTTTGTCATTTTAAGATTCATAAAAATATTCTAAGTCCAAAAAAATTCATTCCAGAAAGAGTGCTACTACAAACATTATTTATCCAATAGTAAAGGTCACGACAGAAAAATCTATATCATTCTGATTTTTCTTTCGGGAAATACTAAATGTGAATTTTTTACATTGAATAAAACGAACCTTTTACATTAATTACATTAATTTTTATTCAATTAATAAAAGTTAATTACAATAATTTTTATATCATTATATCAACTTTATTAGAAAATCAAATATTATAAATAAAATAAGATGTATTTTAAACTTGGATGTTCTTCTTCCTGAAAACAAAAACCCAACTTTGTTAAAAAAATCAAGTATTATTAATATAATCAGATATATTTTAAACGAGTATGCATACTAATATTTGAAAAATCAAATATTATTAATAAAATCACATGTATTTTAAACCTGGATGTTCGTATTTCTTGAAACTAAAACCCAAACTTTATTATAAAAATCGAATTGTTATCAATAAAATGAGATTTATTTTAAAGGGGTATGTTCATATTTTCTGATATTAAAACCCAACTTTATAAAAAATAAAATGTAATTAGTAAAAGTATATGTATTTTAAACGTGAGTGTTCATATTTCTGAAAACTAAACTCTATTAAAAAATCAAATATCATTAATAAATTCGGATGTTTTTTATATGTGGACGTTCTTATTTCTGAAAACTATAACCCAACTGTATTTAAAATCAAATATTATTAATAATATAATATTTATTTTAGACGTGGATGTTCTTATATCTGAAAATTAAAACCCAACTTTATTAAAAAATCAAATATTTTCAATCAAATCAGATGTATTTTAAACATGGATGTTCTTATTTCTAAAAAATAACATCCAACTTTATTAGAGAACCAAATAATATAAATAAAACCAGATTTATTTTAAATGTGGACGTTCTTATTTCTGAAAACTAATACCCAACTTTATTTAAAACATCAAGTATTATTGATAAAATTAGACGTCTTTTTAAACGGGGATGTTCATATTTCTGAAAATTAAACTCAACTTTATTAAAAAAATCAAATATTATTAATAAAATCACATGTCTTTTAAATTTGAACGACATTGTTTCTGAAAACTAAAACCAAACTTTATTAAAAATCAGGTATTTTTAATAAAACCAGATGTATTTTAAACGTGGATGTTCATATATTTAGAAACTAAAACTCAAACTTTATTAAAAAACCATATATTATTAATAAAAATGAAATATTTTAATTGGGGGTGTTCGTATTTCTTGAAACTAAAAACTAATTTTATTAAAAAATAAAATGTTATCAATAAAATCAAAAGTTTTTCAAACGTGGGTGTTGTTATTTCTGAAAACTAAAAACCCAACTTTGTTAAAAAATCGAATATTCTTAATAAAATCAGATTTATTTTCAACGTCGATGCTCTTAATTCCAAAAAATAAAACCCAACTTTATTAAAAAATATATGTTATTGATAAAATCAGATATATTTTAGACATGGATGTTCTTATTTCTGAAAACTAAATCCCAACTTTATTAGGAAATGAAATATTATAAGTAAAATCAGATGTATTTTAAAAATATTAAAGATAAAATATTATTAATAAAATAAGATGTATTTTAGACATGGATGTTCTTATTTCTGAAAACTAAATCCCAACTTTATTAGGAAATGAAATATTACAAACAAAATCAGATGTATTTTAAACATGGATGTTCTTATTTCTAAAAAATAACATCCAACTTTATTAGAGAACCAAATAATATAAATAAAACCAGATGTATTTTAAATGTGGACGTTCTTATTTCTGAAAACTAAAACCCAACTTTATTTAAAACATCAAGTATTATTGATAAAATTAGACGTCTTTTTAAACGGGGATGTTCATATTTCTGAAAATTAAACTAAACTTTATTAAAAAAATCAAATATTATTAATAAAATCACATGTCTTTTAAATTTGAATGACATTGTTTCTGAAAACTAAAACCAAACTTTATTAAAAATCAGGTATTTTTAATAAAACCAGATGCATTTTAAACGTGGATGTTCATATATTTAGAAACTAAAACTCAAACTTTATTAAAAAACCATATATTATTAATAAAAATGAAATATTTTAATTGGGGGTGTTCGTATTTCTTGAAACTAAAAACTACTTTTATTAAAAAATAAAATATTATCAATAAAATCAAAAGTTTTTCAAACGTGGGTGTTGTTATTTCTGAAAACTAAAAACCCAACTTTGTTAAAAAATCGAATATTCTTAATAAAATCAGATTTATTTTCAACGTCGATGCTCTTAATTCCAAAAAATAAAACCCAACTTTATTAAAAAATATATGTTATTGATAAAATCAGATATATTTTAGACATGGATGTTCTTATTTCTGAAAACTAAATCCCAACTTTATTAGGAAATGAAATATTATAAGTAAAATCAGATGTATTTTAAAAATATTAAAAATAAAATATTATTAATAAAATAAGATGTATTTTAGACATGGATGTTCTTATTTCTGAAAACTAAATCCCAACTTTATTAGGAAATGAAATATTACAAACAAAATCAGATGTATTCTAAACGGGGATGTTCAAATTTCTGAAAAAACAAAACACCGCTTTCTTAGAACAATCAAATATTATTAATAAAATCAGATGTATTTTAAAAGGGGATGTTTTTATTTCTGAAAACAAAAAGTCAACTTTATTAAATATCAAATTTTATTAAGAAAATCAGATGTATTTTAAAAGTGGGTGTTTCTGAAAACTGAAAATTCTCTCCGCCTGTGTGTCTGGACAAATGTTTGCTTGTTTGTGAAGATTTTTTAAGAAAAAAATTCATCTCATCTCTCTCAGACTTTGGTAAAAGTTCTTCTAGCCAATCTTATTTTCTAGTATATCCTCTATTAGCCTGCTAGTAGTAGTATCTATATTTCTCTAAATTCCTTTTTTTTCAACTGCAAGTTTTTAGTAGATATTCTAAGCATTTGCGGTGCTAGTGTACCCTAAAAATAATGAAAACATAACAAAGTAATGTCTAATATATTTTTAATGAAGTGATGACATGTAGAATATTAATATAAAAGTATGTTTTATACATTATTAATATCTTTGAACAATCTTTGAAATTCTGAATCTGCTCCATCAAATAATTCATCGTGTTCGCTCTTGATAGTGCCCTCTGTAGAGATATCCATCTTGTCTGTGTCTCTTCTTTAGATATTTCTTTTCTGCTATATCGAACATCTTTTCGTGAGAGCTTTCCTTGTGCTCCTGATCTTCCTTGTAATGGAGAGGATATCCTTTGTTTGTATTGTTTCTTGTGATATTGCTCACTCACAACTGATGCCTTTTCTTCACCATTTCATCAAAGGTTCTTCTTCTCATTTCTTGCAGATTGTCCTTTTCTATATCATTTTTCATGATTTCTAAATTTACTGCATTACTCTCATACAAATCACTGAAGTTATGATAGTGGCCATTAAAAATAGCACACTCACAATAAAAAGATATTTCTAACTCAACACTTTGATCCATGTTAAAATCTACTATGTTGATGATTGATATAACTTTAATCCTCAAATGGTGCAACCGAGTGGTGTCGATAACCTGCCATAGGGTACCACAGGGCAAGCCAGATTGGGTCTTTGAGGTAGTATAGAGTACGATTGGTACGGCCGCAAGAATATTTTGTCATTTTAAGATTCATAAAAAATATTCTAAGTCCAAAAAAATTCATTCCAGAAAGAGTGCTACTACAAACATTATTTTTCCAATAGTAAAGGTCACGACAGAAAAATCTATATCATTCTGATTTTTCATTCGGGAAATATTAAATGTGATTTTTTTACATTTAATAAAACGAACCTTTTACATTAATTATATTAATTTTTATTCAATTAATAAAAATTAATTACATTAATTCTTATATTAATTGAATGAACTTTTAAGTGATTTTTTATGTTTTAAGTATGTTTTATGTCATTCTAAGACATGTAAAGAGAAATTTTAAAAAGAATTACCTTGTTAAAAAATAAAGTTAAAAAAAAACTTCAAAAAAGTATACAAAGGTGAGTGCCCCCAAAAATTTTTACAGAGGGGGCCTCTTGGAGTTTGGGGAGAGGGGGTCGTTGGAGGTTGAGGTCCTTTGTGGCTAGTGTCATTGGTGGTTGCGGTTCTTGATGGTTTAAATCCATAACCATCTCACTACTTGATTTCTAAGGATTTTAAAGAATTGTTCTGAATTTCTATATTAAAATTCTTTTATTGGCATCTGTATCCTAATTAGTTTCAACTTTTTAGTATACTCCAATGCTAAAGAATATTTTATATCATCCACATCCCAAATTATGCACATGTCTATTATAGCGATCACAGCCAAGAAGTGAGAGCTAAGTCAAGTGATCTTTTCATGGCACCTACGGCTCTATTGCGCTCGGCTTTTTAGCATGCTCCAATACTAAACAATATTTTATATTGGCATCACTGGTCAATTGCTACATTTGTATTATACAGAACACACCCATGGACTAAAGTTAAGTCAACTCACATGTCTAAATCTATTACACCTAAATAAACCTCTAAAATGACTCAATCTCTTTCGCCCAAATAATCCCCCAAAATGTCGATTAATCTCTGACGGTGCCTTTATTCTTGCAACTGTGTGCTGATGCATTTAAATTCCAAGGAATCTGGCTCAGTAATATATTCAATCTGTATTAATCTCCTTGTATTTCTGAAAAATATCTAATGTGTCCTAATTACATTATAAGGGCTTCAAAATAGTAATTCCGGAATTCATATCTCAGACTAAAGGAAATGAAACCTTATTAAAATACAATTTCTTTCTCTTTAGAGTCCCGCTAAGTTCCTAGAAAGTCTGGTCTGATGTCACTTCGTACAGTGTTTCTAGCCCTCTGATTGGTCTAAATATAGGCATGTCATCTTGTCCCGGTTGAACTGGCACTCCTTTTACTATTTTCACTGTGGAATGTCACTTCCGACTACTACCTCGGAGAAGG
Source organism: Artemia sp. Qi Xiang Cuo (assembly GCF_049724085.1). NCBI lineage: Eukaryota > Metazoa > Arthropoda > Branchiopoda > Anostraca > Artemiidae > Artemia > Artemia sp. Qi Xiang Cuo. Next base: position 83,096,642 of record NC_142797.1, read on the forward strand.
GGTACTACCTTTTTCCGAACATAATTTCTTCGCTTGAAACGATTGACGGCCACAACTCGATTTTTAGGTTTCGCCAAATTTTTGACCAGTGGTAAAATGGAGGATGCAGATATTTTGCTTTCCAAGGCTTTCAGGTCTGTGCTCTCCCAAAATGTTCCTAGTTCAAGAAGTAAAAGTTGTGCCAAAATTGTTCCCAGATTCCATGTTGTTACTGGACCTATCCTATAGAGTCTAATCATTTCTTTCGCGATTTTTTTGTCACTTTCTGAAATGATTTCGTAAGTATAAGTATTGAATTTTTCTATAATTCTTTGGTGATAGCTTTTTAATTCAGAAGGAGGATAAAAATGGTCAAATGTTATTCCAAATTTCTCTATTTCTTCTTCCATGATTCTCGAGACATCAAAATAAATTATTGTTACTTTCAAATTGCCATATTGCCAAATTGCCTAAGTGCCATATATACTGTTCTTTTTATCTTACGGATTACGTTATTTATCTTACGGATTAACATTGGTCGTCAGGGATTTGTTTGGAGATACCCCAAAGATGAATATATACATGACATTTTTCAGAATGATTTAAAGTTGAAAACTGGGTTTACAAAAAATAAATAACCAGAAAAATGGCAAACGTGGGCCGGTCTTCCCTACGGATTAATGTTACTTATTTAGACTTATGTCATTCTACGCCTGGGGGCGCAAAAGGCAACAACAGTGGTTCGCCATGACGACGTGTCCTGAGCCTTCAACCATAGCTCCTCCAACAAGGACCTCGCCAGCTTCGCCTCCTTCATTAGCGACCTGCCAAGGGTCGTTTTCGGTCTCCCTGATTTGCGTAGACCGGAGGATGTCCAACACCATGTGTCGTGCGGCAGCCTTCCCTCTCCATTTGCACCATATGCCCCCAATGCATCCATCACCACTTTCTAATGAGATCAAGGATGGGGATATGATTTGTTCTGCGATAGATTTCACCATTTCGTATTCTTTCCGTCCAGAGTATATTTAGGATAGACCTTAGGCATTTGTTGTCGAATGCCTGGAGTCGTCGTTCTAGCTGAGCAGTGATGCTCCAAGTTTCGCAGCCGTATCTAAGGACGGAGACAACATTGCTATTATAATTTCTAAGCTTTAGATTCTGGGAATATTTATTATTTCTCCAAACATTTCTAAGGTAGCTGAATACAGACCCAGCCAGTTTTATTCGGCACAGTATTTCTTTTTCGGAATTGGCATCTTGCGTAAGAATGCTACCGAGATACTTGAACTCCTTCACTTCCTCAATTTCCTCGTTGTTATCCAAAAGTCCTTTGGCTAAGTCAGGTATGACTGCATTCGACATTGATTTGGTCTTGTTAGCATTTATGGAGAGTCCGACAGCAATTGACATACGACCGAGTTCATTAAGGTTGCGTTGCATATCTTCTGGGTCTTGGGTAATAAGTGCAACATCGTCAGCAAAATCACCATCATTGAGTTCTCTCGGTAGATTTAATTGTAGACCGCCACTAAAACTGCATCCACGGAGAACAAAATCTACCACTATGTCAAACAGTAATGGTGATAGAATGCAGCCCTGCCTCACACCTGAATGAGCAGAAAACCACTCCATTAGGACACCCTCTGTCTATACTGCGCACATGATATCATGATATAGCGCTTTAATTATATTTACAATTTTGGTTGGAATTCCATAATGAACTAAAATCTTCCACTTGGTTCCGCAATGTATCGAGTCGAAGGCTTTGAGAAAATCTATAAATACTATAAGTTTACTGAACTTGCCATTCATTGGATTCATCCAGCAGGACTCTCAAGCTAAATATCAGGTCACAACATGATCTATTCTGGTGGAATCTGTGCTGCTCATCCCTTGGAACTTTCTCCACTTTACTCTGAATCCTGTTAAGAATTATTTGGCACAGAACTTTACTGCCAACAGACTGTAAAGCAATACCTCTCCAATTATCACACTTAGTCTTTTGGCCTTTTTTGAAGAATTTTACAATTATTGCCTTCGACCATTCACTAGGGACTTTTTCTTCATCCAAAACACGGGAAAGAAGTTCAAATATGGGTTCAGCTAGGGCACTTCTTCCATACTTCAGTAATTCTGGTGATATGTCATCATTGCCTGCAGCTTTTCCGTTTTTCAAGTCTTTAGGGCCTCTTTGTCTTCACTAGGCACGAGAGGTCCGGAACATATTCTGAAATCGAACAGTGGCTCTTCAGGGATATTTAAAGTAGTTGTGGGAGGCATCTGATTTAGTACCTCACTAAAATGCTCCTTCCATTGTCGGACTATGTCATCAGTCTGGGTTAATAAGATGCCATCTTTGCTTTCAACTTGGGTCGACGATGCCTTTGAAATATCCGCTATCTGCTCCGTTATGGCATACACAGTACAGCTATCTCCCCGTCTAGCGGCCGCCTCAGCCTGTTCGGCCATAGTTTCGAGAAATATCCTCTTATCATCCCTGGTTGCTGCTTTGACTTGCTTATGGAGACTCTAAAATCACACGTCCGTTTATTACGGACGTGTTATGTTTTTGTTCCATCTGAATTTTAATTTCTTGAAGTCGAATTCAATTGTTGTTTAATCTAATCTGGAATATCTCTTCTCTTTCATCCGGTATATAGTGCTAGGTTTCCTAGATCAACTTCAAAGGTGATAGACAATTCCTGTTTTTTTTCATCACTGGCGAAGATAAAAAAAAGGCTGGGCATTGAAGAGCGGGCACAAGGCTGGGCCAAGGGTACAAAGCGAAGGCGAAGGCTGCGCACAAGACTGTGCCAAGGAAGAGCGGAACTCTGCTATTTTTCGTATAGCAGACATAGAGAGTGCTGCACAAGATAGATTTTTGCTCTTTTTAAGTTTTGTATAATAAAAAAAGACTATAACAATATTTTGGAAAAATATACTTCAATAAAAATAATGACGCCTTACAGATTCAGAAATATATATAGTGTATTTAGATACAGTGTATATAGTTTCAGCAGAGTGATTAAAAAGCAAAAATCTGTTTCAGCTAATGAAGGATGAAATACATACGATGAGCTCCTCCTGATAGTTTGAAAAAGTTTTTTTATCTCGTGACCATTGCTAGAAACACTCCAAGTTGTAAGTAAAGAAGAAGTCGGGTCAATAGTAACCCAAGCTCTAAAAATCGGAATATTGTTATCAATAAATGTATCAAAAGAATTGGATTATTTTTTTCATTCCAAAAATATATAAAATTTATCAAGTCTAGAGTTACCCATCAAAAGCTAGGAGTCTTAGAAAATTTTCCTGATTTTCGAAAAAGAAGGAAACACCCCTTAAAAGTCAAAAAGTCTTAATAGCAAATCAAACCACCAGATTCAGCGCATCAAAGACCTTACTGTGGAGGTTTCAAGCTCCTATATACAAAAATATTTAATATTGCATTGTTTTTTTTTGGCCAGAAGAATGATCAGGGATCTGTGTTAATTTTTTTTTCTTTTTTTTCCAAAGTGTGATCGTACCGAACTAATGGTCCAAGATCGAGAGAAGGTGCATTCAAACGAAACTTCAAATTTCTGGTGCCCTTTTTAGATGAACAAAAGGACTGAAGGACAACTAACTCCCCTCACGTGCTCCTTTTCCTTAAAATTATCCGATCTAAATTTTGAGATAGCCATTCTGTTCAGCTCAGTTAAAAATTCCAATTACTATGCCTTTAGGAATAACAAGAACCCCAATAGCCCACAAGGAAAGAGCTGCAAGCTATGAAATTTGCCCATTGTCTGCGTATGGTTTTTGTTCTTGGGAAATATACAAACATAATAATGGTTGATGCTAATAAGTTTACCTAAGCAATGAATTTCAGACGATTGATTTTCTTAGAACCATAATCTCGACAGGACCTGTGCCTGTCATTAAGATAAGATAAGATTTATTCAGAATCAATTAATCATACAAGAAAATACATTTTGCTAATCCCCCAAAGGCTCCTAGGCCTGTAATAGAGGGGCAATACATACCGTTGAAATCAAACAGTAAATCAATAGAAAAACATTAAAATATTGAATAAGCCAATCTACATTGAATAATCCAATCAATACGTACAATCCAACCACAACACTCCTAATCCCCTCGAAAGGCTCCATGGCCAGGGACACAAGGGGGAATGAGAAATAAAAGAAAATACAATATATCCAAACAACCATAAAAAAGAAATCAATCGTCAAACAACATATAGAATTAAAAAGAGACCATACCTGAGGCCTGGGAGACATAGCGCAGAAAAGACCACCATAAAACAAAACTAAGCATTCAGGGGACATCAACTCCTCAAAAAAAAAAAAAACTATTCTGTTTGATTCTTAACTAAATGGTCCTTAAAAATCTTCTTGAAAATGCCAAACGAGTGGCATTTCTGTACTGAAGAAGGCAGGGAGTTCCAAACCTGATGACAAGCGATGAGGAGATTGAAATCTGACCGCAAAGTGGAAGTAGGAGGAATGCAGATATTATGTGATGAACGAAGGTTATATGGAGCTGAATCAGAAATAAACTGAGGAGTTTTTGAAGAGATTTTGGAAGACAGCCATGAAGCTGATGAAAATCAAAAGAAGCCCAAGAAAGAATTTAGATAGACTGTAGATTTAGAAGCGGTCTTGGTGAAGAACGGTTGGTGTCCATAACCAGACGCTGTGTTTTATCATACATGACATAAAGTGACCGCAGTGTAGAAGTAAAAGTAGACATCCGTACTATGGGGCTATAAGAGACATATGACTGGACAAGGTAGAAAAAAAAGAAGCTTCAGAATAGATCCAGGAAAGGTGTGTTTGAGTTTTTTAATGACACCCAAACTCCGTGAGACCTAACAAAAAAATTTCACTGCTTTATAGAAAATTAAAACCCGTTTTTCTTGTTTAAAGTTTTTTTTGTAAATGGAAAAGCAGTGTGGTCTAAGAAATTATTTCCGTGAGACCTTAACCCTAATCATGGCTATATGGTGTCTAAACGAAAGGTTCTCATCAAGCATGATACCAAGAAACCGGACCAACCGATTCTTTGATCTACACAAGGAGCTTTGTGACACCTGAAGCTGTGTCAGTTGAGGGAAAGCTACATCAATACGAGAAAAAATGAGAAAATGTGTTTTGGCAACATTCAAAGCCAAGTAATTCGCCTCAAACCATGAAACTACTCTCTCAAATATTGCCACCAGATTAGACCTGATATCCCATTCCGTCCTCTCTAGAGTCCCAAAAGTTGTGTCGTCAGCAAAAGCAACGAGGCAATCTTCATTAGAAGTAGCATTGGGACACGAAGGAACATCCGGATGACACAGATTGCAGCATACTAGAGGACTGGTGTTCTTGACTGCTGAAATCAGATCATTGACGTAAATCATAAATAAAACGGGGCCAAGAACAGATCCCTGGGAGACGCCATATTCTACTTCAGAAGGGCTCCGGAAAAGCAGACCAATTGAAATAAGTCTACCAGAAGGATATGATTCAAACCAAGAGAAAACATTGGGTCTTACACCAATATGTGATAATTTCCAAAGAAGAATCTGATGAGTCAAAGAATCAAAAGCTTTACGAACATCCAAAAATAAAGCTGCCGGGATAAGACCAAAATCTATTGCCGAATGACTGAAATTCAAGAGAGATGCGCCAGCATGCTCTGTAGAGTGATTCGCTCGGAATCCGAACTGGAAATCATGGTAAAAATTTTTTACATCCATAAAACAAAGAAGCCTGGATAGCGTAGCCTTCTCAAAAATTTTGCTGAAAACAGATAGAAGAGAAATTGGCTTATAATCAACAGGATCACTCCGGGACCCACCTTTATAAAGCACTATAACCTTAGCTCGCCTGAGTGATTCAGGGAAAATTCCTTTCTCGAAATACAGATTGACAAGCTTAGTCAATGGTGACAGATTAGCAGGAAGAACGGCACGGATATCCCTTGTAGGAATTCTATCTGACCCTGAAGACGATGAACCTTTAAGGGTATTAACTATCTGACTTCCTTTACGCTCGGAACAAGGGGGCAAGTCCATTGTACCTAAACCTGGGGGTCCAAGACAGGCTCTGATGTTGCACAAAGAAGTTGTAGAGTTAAAAGACGAAGCAGTTACTTTTGCTCTATTTGAAAAAAAAGAAGTAAGCTCTAGCTGAACATTTTCTTCTCCTTGGACAATTTTACCATCAACTATCAGCATTGCTGGAACTAAAGGTGGAGGGGGAGAAGGTTTAAGTACAGAATTAATAATTTTCCAGGTCTTCCCAACATCCTTTCCACATTCAGAAAATTTCCTGTGATAATACTGAGACTTGGCCTTCCGACACAGAGAATTAAATATACTCCTATAGGCCTTGAACCGCTGATGATGAGAAGCAGATGAAAAGCCCTGTATAGCTTCCACAGATAATTTTTCCTTTTCCAGCTTTTATGGAGACCTGGAATCATCCACGGATTCAGCAGTAGTATCCTTTTCGAGGTATGAGGCATTGGATTCTGGTGAAAAACTTCTAGGATACCTTCTTTTACTGAATCATAAAAGAAATCAAAAGAGCGGTTAAAATCCGATTCAGAATCCAAACTATCCCATGGCTGATCAGTCAAACGAGATTTAAGTAGACTGATCTCACTGACACCAAAACGGAAAAATGGGAGATTAGATGGCGAAGCTTTACGCTGCGATCAATTAGCAGTCCTATATCGTGAAATAGCAGGGAAATGATCAGAAATATCACTAATCATCACCGAATTATCTAAGACATCTAGTGACGAAAAAATATTATCAATAAGTGATGCATGCATCTCAGTGACTCGGGTTGGAATACAAACTGAAGATAGAGTTCCCGCAGAAAGCATCATTGACAAAAAATCTGAGGCGGAAGCAGAATTTTGATCCAGCAGGTTAAGGTTGAAATCCCCCATAGGGATTAGTTCGCAAGGATGCTTTTGGACTAAGTCCAAAACCTCTTCCAGAATTTTCATAAGCGAAGGAATAGATCCACTAGGGGATCTGTAAACCAAACCGACAACTAAATCCTTACACCCTGACTTAATCTCATTAAAAAGGGATTCAAAGATTCCTTCCTCATTTCTACTCAAATCACTTCGGAAATCATATACAAGATTATCTGCAATATACAGGGCAAGGCCACCTTTCGCCATCTGTTTCCGGTTCATCCTCTCCATCCTAAATCTTTGGGTATCTAAAAACATATCCTTTTTTGAATCCAGGAAAGTTTCACATAATCCAATAACATCCGGAGTTCCTCCACTGACGATTCGTTTCAGCTCATCAAAAGAGGAGCAAAGTCCCTGAATGTTTAGGTGGAGCAAAGAGAAAATACCATCTTGTTTAGAAGAGGCAGAATTACTTACTTTCAATAACCGATTTAGGATCATTATAATTCCTATTTCTACTTCCAACTGAATTATTAATTATACTTTCTATATCTAAAGGATTATTTTGTAACTCAACAAAACGTTCCCTCAAAGAGTTGACATCACCCTGGTCACTAAAAGAATTAATCATTTTACTTACGGTGGATGGTAGATCCGCTCCGCAACCAAACTCACCGGACCAAAGGTTAACGGCATCACAGCAGAGCTATGGTATCTATGCAGAAGAAAAATATTAAAATCGAAAAATTACACAACCGAAGTAATAAAAAGAGAAAAAATACCGAAAAGTGCACCCAAAATAAATAGAAACAAACAATTTTTTTGAGAAAAAAAACAGAAAAGGAAAAAATGAACCAAAAACTAGTGAATTGGTAGGGATAAAAAAAAAGAAAAGGGACAATAAACAAACAATCCATGAGAAAGTAACAAAACAAAAACAAACAGACAGAAAAAAAACTAGATACAGTCAGCGAGAGACCCTATTTTTTTATTGGAGTCCCGTCACTAGGCTTTGCCAATATTTGACCCCGATAAGACCAATCATTCCGCTGACCAAATCTATCTTTCGCCGCATTCAGAATATCTCGTCTCTGCTTGGTCAGAGACTCAACAACAAAAATACCACTAAAGGGCAACTTGGATTTTGCCTTGAACCCTTTACAAGCAACACCTTTGCTCGAAAACTTCACAATTATCGGAGTGACCCTTGGAGCATATGGAACCACCTGAGTTGAATCGGTTGTAGCAGCATTATTCAGTCTAAGTCTATACACGTTCACGACCTCATTTGTACTAATTTCAGGCAAAGACATCTTCTGATTAATAGTTAGCAACACAGCAGAACGAGTGTCAACACCAGTTTTCTGCCTAACACCGTGAAAAACTAGGCTGTCTAGTAGTGATTCCTGTTCGTTTGAAGAAAACCAACCACCATCCATAGCTTAGGTAAGCTTATTACCATCTACCATTAACAAACACTCCGTGGTAACGAACTGTAAAATGAGCTACGAACCTGAGAAAATTTGCCTTATTTTGAAAAAAAAGGAGGAAACACCCCTAAAAGTCATAGAGCCTTATGAAAATTACACTATCAGATTCAGCGTATCAGAGAGCCCTACAATAGAAGTTTCCAAATAAAAGTAAAATTAATATGCAAATTTCGTTTTAGTTATTCATGTACGGTGAACCAAAATCAAAGCTGCATTAATTTGAAACGTTCGTAAATTAAATGAAAAATAAGTTTTTTAGCTGAAAGTAAGGAGCGACATTAAAACTTAAAAAGAGCAGAAATTATTCCGCATATGAACAGGTCCCCTCATCTACTCCTCGCTCTTTACGCTAAAGTTTAAATTCTGTCTCACAACTTTATTTTTCAAAACAATTAAAAACTTTAGCGTAAAGAGCGAGGCGTTTAGGAGGGAATAGGCCCTTTCATATACGGAATAAATTCTGTTTGTTTTAAGTTGTAATGTCGTTCCTTACTTGCAGTTTAAAAAAAAAAGTTTTTTTATTTAATCATGTATAAAAGTCAGGTTGGCCTCGGAAAATCTATTAAAAAACATACAACACTTTCTGGGGAGGGAGGATTTTGTGTTTGGGGTGAGTTTATCCATGGGAATTATGCATGGGAGGGGAAATTTCTGGGGGGGGATTTTCAGGGGATATTTTACACTGGGGGAATTTGACAGATTTCCAATACGAAATTCCTTTTATTTGTCTTATTTTCTCTTCGCCAACTTAAGTTTGCATGTGTGCATTTTGCTTGTGAATTTTTCGAAGGAGATTATTCAGCGGGTTTGGATTTCTGGGAAAAATTTCCACAGAAGGGGTTATATCGGAGTGATTGGAAAAATTATAAGAACTTAATCTTTTTCAAATGAAAGTTTGCTAAGGAGACTTTTTCAGGCTGAATCAACCATAAAAAAAATTTTCTGTGGAGGAGGGAATTTTCAATGAGGATGGAATTTTCTGGGGGGAGTTTTACCGGAGGAGGGGAGTATTTTACTTAGGAGGAACTTTCTATGGAGAATTTTCCCGTGAGGAAAGGTAATTTTTCACGGAGGGTAAGCCAGATTTACCGGCATTAGTTGAACAACAATCGGAAATTAAATTAAACAAATAAGTTTTTTCAAGAAGCAAGCAAGCAAGAAACAAATTGAAAATCACAACTAACAGAAATTATTCCGTATTCAAAGGGATCACCCCTCCTCAATACCCTGTTCTTTATGCTAAGGTTTGACTGTTTGTCCCAGTTTTTTTTTAACAACTCTTGAAGCACAAGGGCAGTTAAATTAGAATAGAAAGCTTTTTTAGAAATGCTAAAAACTTTTGCTTGAAGAGAAAGGTATTGAGGAGGCAATCCCTTCATCCACGGTATAATATCAGTTGATTTTAAGTTTTATTGTTGCTCCTTACTTTTAGTTGAATTTTTTTATTTAATCAGCTTACAAAACTAATTCTTTTTCTGTAATTACTGTTATCAGAATTGTTTTTTAGAGTTTCGGTTACTATTGGGTCGACTTGCTCCTTACTTACAATCTGGGAGAAGGCCGTAAATTTTGTTAAGTGAAAATAACCTAGCAAGAAAAATTCTGATTAATATATCAAATTGAAAGTGAAAATTTCCACAATCTTCTTACACTGATTTATCAGTACCAAGAAAAGTGAAAATGAAATCTGGTTGTTTGAATTAATTTAGTTGAAACTTACACCACCATATCTTAAAAAATGAGGAAATCAGGAATATCTTAGTTTTTTGGAAGTAGAGGGTGCAAAATCTAAAAAAGAAACGTGGTTGAGAAAGAAGCTGAAAATAAGAGCTAAAATAGAGCTAAAAATAAGAGCCAAAACAGAGCTAAAAAAAAGAGCTAAAATAAAGCTAAAAATAACCTCTAAACAACCTAAGAAAGGCTAGCTTTTCTTAGAAGGTGTAGTCGTCTTTGGGAACTATCAAATAGTCAGTTTTTGAAAATTCATGGACGAAATCATTGTCAAGTTTATCTCATTGTTTTGCTTATGCTAGTCCAGCACCAAAAAAACATTACCCATGTGGCATACTATTTTTACTGGATTGGAGTCAGGGTAATTGACTTGACGCTGTAAGCATAACCGGAGTTGACCCAGCTTTAAATGGGTATCAGGAGGCATCTGGGGTAGGTGAACAGGAAGGGTTTGTGAAATCATAAGAAGGCTGCCCTCCCCCCCCTCGCATTGCAAATCCTGGCTGACAGGCCATGAAACAATGATCAGCACCAAAAGTAGGGCCTGTAAAATCCAAAGCGGTATTTTTATCTTCTTTATGTTTGTAAAGGATGGAAGATCTAGTTTTAAGTCAATTAGACATTTTATAAATCTTCAAAATTCTTCACAGGATCCAAATCTATATTTCAGATAATAATTCTTAAAATTTCGAAATGAGTTAAAAGTCGATTTTTGGTTTATTCAAAGTAAGGAAATCGGGTGCTAACAGTACTGACGTCATAACACTACATCCCTTGACGCCATAGGATGAGGCCAAATTATTTTACTCAGTGCGTCAGTGAAAATTGTTTGTGATGACGTAGTTTGACTACATAAATGGATTATTTAGTACAGTGGACTCATTCTAGAAAATGTATTGTCTTAGCAACATAACAACAATCTTCCAAAATTGGTTTCACAGCCTCCTGCAAAAATTAAGAAGTATATCAGGATTTAATAGTGATTTACCGTGTTTTGTAGAAACAAGTGAAAAATCCAAAGAATCTACAGATGCTATACAAATGCCAAAGATCTTTACAGATTCTATACCTAAGAATGGTGATTTTGAGCATAGGAATGACGCAACATTAATTGAAAATATGCACAACTACGAGAAAAAGCTCTGTGCAGACTTCATACCCATTCAAAAGACCGAAGGAAGTAATGCTACGCACCGAATTTTTTGCCAATATGATGATCATTTGAATAAAAGAACTGAAAAGCATGTCTATGACAAACTGAAAAGTCTTTTCTACATAAACAGTATGCTCAGTAAAATGCAATGCAAGAAGATTGCAAACATTACACCGATAGCGAAAGAAGTGAGGATTGGACTTAATTGTGTGGTTTTCCATGTATAAGAATAAGGTAGCGGTAGGAATGAACTATATTATTGACCGTTTTAGAGCTGTGATTTTTCAAGCTAAACGTAATGATTTCCTTGTATCCAATGTTAGCCATGCTTCCAGGAGCAGCTGTAAACTGGTAAAGAATTTAAAGACAAGTATAGAAATGTTTAATGATGACTACTGCTTGAGCGAGACAGTGCTAGGAGAGGGACGAAATGGAAAAGTCTTCCTTGCAAGTGAAAAGCAATGCAACGGAAAACAAAGCTGCTGTAAAAGTTGTGAAACAAGAAGAAGATGCCACGATTCAAGATGAAATAAACGAAATGGTTGTTCCAGCAGAAATTTATTACCTGGAAAAAGTCAAAAATATAGAAGGCTGCCAAAAATGTATTGCCTATTATGTTGACGAAAAAAATGCTGTTATTGTTACTGAATACCGAGAAAATACGATTGGTTTAAACCTTTTAATTTACCATATAATGATCCCCCTTAAAGAACAGATAAAGCGAGATGAAATAAGTAAACACGGGTTGAGTGAATTTGAATTATTTGAAATATTCCAACAAAGAGTTTTGAGTGAATGTGAAGTACTTAAAATATTCCAACAAATAGTATCCATAGTTGCAAAAATAGAAGAGTGTGGAATCGCTCATGGAGATCTAAAACCAGATAATATACTTATAGATGGCAATTTGAAAGTAACAATATTTGATTTTGATACCTCCATAAACATGGAAGAGAAGGGATTTAGAACATTATTTAACCGTATTTATCCTCCTTTCGAAATGAACAGCCATCACCAAAGAAGGAAAGAACAATACTCATGACTATGAATTCATTACAGAAAGTGACAAAAAAATCTTGAATGAAATCAGTAGACTCAATAAAATAGGTCCAGTAACCACATGGAGTTTGGGATCAATTTTGGCACAACTTTTACTTCTTGAACCAGGAACATTTTGGGAGAGCACAGACTTGAAAGCCTTGGAAAGCAAAATATCTGGATCCTCCATTTCACCACTGGCTAAAAAGTTATTGTTTATTTGTCTGAACCAAGATCCAAACAAAAGGCCGAATACCAAAGAAATTTTGGAATATTTCCAATTAAATATACCGTATATTGAAAATAATAAAACAGGAATTTCAGAAAGTAAAAGATTTTGTGCAAAGTGGGCTGGAAATTCTAAAGCCAAGATTTGGTTCTTAAAACGTGGATAGGCTGTTGATGTTTTAAAATAGGTAGGTTGTAGATGTTTTAAATTAGGTAGGTTGCTTGTTTTAAAATAGGTAGGTTGCTGATGTTCTAAACTAGGTAGGTTGTTGATGTTTGAAACTATGTAGGCTGTAGATGTTTTAAACTAGGAATGTTGTTGATGTTTTAAACTAGGTAGGCTGTTGATGTTTTAAACTAGGTAGATTTTATATGTTTTCAACTAGGTAGGTTGTTGATGTTTTAAACTAGGTAGGTTATTTTTGTTTTAAACTAGGTAGGTTGTATATGTTTTAAACTAGGTAGGCTGTTGATTTTTCAAACTATGTAGGTTGTTGATGTTTTAAAATAGGTAGGTTGATTGTTTTTTAAACTAAGAAGGTTGTTGATGTTTTAACCTAGGTAGGTTGTTAAAGTTTTAAACTAGGTAGGTTGCTAATGTTTTAACTAGGTCGGTTGCTGATATTTTAAACTAGGTAGGTTGTTGATGTTTTAAACTAGGTAGGCTGTCAATATTTCGAAGTATGTTGGTTGTTCATATTTCAATGTAGGTAGGTTGTTGATGTTTTAAACTGCGTAGTTTTTTTGACGTTCTAAACTAGGTAGGTTTTTGATTTCTTAAACTAGGTAGGCTGTTGATGATCCAAACTAGGTAGGTTGTAAATGTTTTCAAATAAGTAGGTTGTTGATGTTTTAAACTAGGTAGGTTGTTGATGTATTAATTTAGGTAGGTTGTTTATGTTTTAAAGTGGGTAGTCGTTGATTTTGAAAGTAGGTAGGTTTAAACTACGTATGTTAGGTTAGGCTATCAAATAAATTATCAACTTGATCGAAAGTACTATCAGTTTTTTATAAAGAATTATTTAAAAAAAAATGTTTAAGCATTTTAATAATGTTATATCTTATGCTCATGTTTTATAGATTTGACAATATTATCTGTTATAGTTGCTAGAGTAGTCGTGTTATAGTTGTTAGTATTATTGTGTAATAGTTGTTAGCATTATTTATGTTGTATTTTTAGTACTATGATTTATATGATTGTTGTTAGTATTTAGATGTGTTATAGTGCTTAGAATTTATATATATTATAGTCATTAGTGTTAATTGTGTTATTGTTGTAAGCACTAAATTATATTATAATTTTACTATTTTTATGTGTTATATCTCTTAGCAATTTCGTTAAAAGGATTTTTGATGATAAATAACTTGCTCTTGCAAAGCCGGGTTGGAGCTGTGGCTAGCAACCTAGTAAGAGATGATCACGTCCAATACTAAGAAATACAAAAAATAACTCGTAAAACTAGAGTCAGATAAAAAAAAAGAAGTACACTATTAGAACTGCCTAATCCAACCTCCTATACATGAAACCAACTCTCCCTGGGATTGAATAACAGAGAAAATCTATTGGCTTGAACAACAAGAACATTTGCTTCAACTATATACGGCATATATGGCCTCTTTTTCTCTGAAAATTTTAGTAAAAGACGATGAAAATTAATATTAACAGACAATCATAAGAAGAGCAAACCATTACATGTTGAACTTGGTTAAAAAATCGATTATTTGGGGTTCGTCTCTTACTATTCCAAAGAAGGAAAAGCTATAGGCCTTTTATTGTTTTTAATCTGGGTTTTCATAGTAAAGAACAAATTCTGGTCAATAGTATCTGAAATATTAAATTAAAATGCAATCTTGGACAAATACTAAATCATCCTATGCATTAGAGCTGCAAGATAGTTCAGCAAAAGATTTGAAAAAAAATAAGTCGTAAAGAAGAAAATTAAATCGGGATGTTTCATACTAATGCTATGGTTCGCTCCTCAATATACCTCCTATTAGATTGTTATAACCGGTGCAACCATGAATAAATTTCTTGGATTATTAATTCACGAATAAGTTTTCTTGGATAATACACAAGGAGTATTACTCTGACACCATAAATATATTTGCAGCTTGCAGAATAACATTAGCCATTCTGTACTAATGTAAATGCAGCTAATGTTTTAATATTGCATTTACTTTCACGCCATATATAGTTACAACCTAAGATTATGACGTAATTTATCAATCTTGTGCCTGTAAATATAGTGTTTCGTAAAAAATCGATTTTATTTTTAAAATTATTTTTGTGAATTGCAAAAGGGTTTTAAATACATTAAATTCGTTTAAAATGAGCCATTAAACATCTCTCTATGTTTTACCAGTCCGCCGCAGGTTCCGTAGGAAAAAAAGAAAAAAAAATGAAAATGTTTTTTTTTTTTACCTATAAACCTATAAAGGTTTATCTATAAAGCGTTTTTCATATCCAAATATTGAGCTAATAAAGATGAATCCTAAACAAAAATTTGCAAAAATATTGCTAGTGTGAGTCAACTCAAAATTCTCTAAAGGAATCAACATCAGACACGTTTGATAACGATGTTTACTTGCTTCAACGTTTAGATCTGATTCTGACTTTCAAGACAAAAAATAAATAAAAAAAAAACACTTAATAAGTTATTGTATCCTCAGAAATTAGGAAGTTTTACATAAAAATTAAAGGATTTCATCAGATTAAACAGTCAGCACCAGCGGTCCTTGGTTTCTTCAAGTAGCTATTTGGAGCTGGTTCAATAGTGGCTGAGCTTAAATAGTCATGCCCCTAACATCCATCCCAAACCAAATGATCGGCAAAACAAGGACTTCAACCCTTTGCAAGAAACTTTGTACAACACTTTCGATAGTTTCAAACTAATTTACTTATGACTAATTGACTAATTCAATAATGACTCCAATGGTATACTTTCTGTTAAGATTCTTAGGGCACTTTTTTTCTATTTGAATAAAATTATCTTGACTTTCTGATATCTATTACTTTTCCTATAGTTCCTACCCTTGCATTAATTCAATAAATAGTCGTGTCAAATTTCCTAGCTTGTTATTTAGAACATTGTTTATTTTCCTATGAATGATTATTTTCGCATGCTTGTTCCAAATTGGTGACAAGCACAGTGCTTCATTCTATTGTTGTAATAACAATCAAAAAACATAATATAATCTTTGGTCCAAGCTTCAAAAGGACAATAGTAGACATTGGATAGACACGTAGCAACAGAATTGACACAGTTAACAATGAACAGATGTAGTGACAGTAAACAGATGGAGAATAAAGGCCACAAATTTTCCCCAAATCTTTGCTTAATTCTTCAATTCTTCAACAGGATTTCTTAGCAACAAAACTGTACCTGTACATGGCTGAAACTCCTCCAAAAAAGTATCCACCCAGTCTTACAAAAAATGTCCAAGTTTTATTCCAAGCGGAGGGGAGAGGGGGAAATGACAACATAGATTGTATTCCCCCCCTTTCAAAAACATCTTTGTTTGGATTTTCATGGAAAAAAATGACCTTCCCCGCTAGATATTGAAAAAACTATTTTGGACCTTAATTACCTTCATTAATCCACTTTAAACCACTTCGCATATTGTTCCCTAAGAAAAATTCAAAGATTAAGTATGCTTATATTTTTAATAGTTATTATGAATTTAAATTCAGCACAAAACAAGAATTATTTAATGTATATACTATTTTCAAGATTCTATTTTAAAAGTTTCATAACGTATTTTCAAGATTCTATTTTTAAAATTACACAACGTATGGGTGAAGGTCAATCTTTATTCTCCATCCGATTCTTTGTCTAAATATGTTTAAGGTGCTTTTTATATACATTTTCTTCTATGCCCTTGTTGAATATTACAACAATTACTTTTTGTTAGTATTAATTAAAACAACTTTTTCCAAAAAATAAGTTTTTCAAAGAAAAGTATTGTTATATTTTTAATAGTTATTATAAATTTAAATTCAGCACAAAACAAGAATAGTTTGATGTATATACTATTTTCAAGATTCTTATTTTTAAAGCAAACTCCATTAAGCAAAAACTGAGTAAAAATAAAATTAAATAATCTACCAAGCGTGAAACCACCACAAACCAGCATCAATAAATAAATGAAACCCAAAACGAACAGAAATTATTATAAATAACCGAGTCAAGCTCAAAACGAGGAAAAATTAACACAAGTTGGGCTCAAAACCCCTATACTTTCCCAAGGCTAGAACATGATTTGCACTTTTCTTAAAAAAATATAAATGTTTTTACTTTTATAACTTTAATAAATCTAATAATATTAACATTTTTATTACTAAATAGCAGTATATATATATTAAACTGACCATGCCTATTTATTTGTATTTTTTTAGTACAGTGCAAGTTATGTTCTGTCCTTGGGAAGGCATAGGGGTTTGAGCCCAACTTATGTTAATTTCTGCTCGTTTTGAGTTTGACTCGGTTATTTATGGTAGTTTCTGTTCATTTTTGGTTTCATTTATTTATCGATGCTGATTTGTGGTAGTTTCACACTTGGTAGAATGTTTGATTTGTTTTTTGCTCATTTTTTGTTTAATGGCGTTCTTTACTTTTCTTTAAAAAACTTTTTTTTTTAAGTTTTTTTAATTAAGTTCTGTTTGTTTTATATTGACATAATCTTTTAAGAAAAAATAAAATAATGCTTTAATTTTTTTAGTTTGTTAAGAATCTATAGTTTGGCCTGCTATTTGTATGCTGGAGAAATTTTTTTGGCAATTTTCAACAACATACACCCTATTAAAAATCTGGACACAAGCAGTAGTGTTCAATATAGTTTCATACCTCCTGTAGTTGACCTGAAATGGAAAACTTGATACCATTCGCAAAAAAAATCTTTTTACTTTCTTTGATAGCTTAGATAAACTTCCGCTATTTTGATTTGGTTGCATTTTAAGAGCAGAAGCAGCCCCAAAAGTTTGAACATAATACAGTCAGTCATTCTTGGGATACTGCTGAGATGTTTCATTGAGAATTAGCATTAACACAGTGTATTTTGTTTTGATCTTATGGCAACATTTAGTTTTTAAGCATAAAGTCAAATGGGAGGGTGGGCGTGGGAGGGGGATTAGTTTCCCTCCAATCACTTTCGACCATTAAAAATAGCATCATCCCTTTCCATTTCGATCGAATGAGCCCTTTTCAAAGTTCCTACGACAACTCCTTCGATACAAAGTTTCCTGGTCTAAACAACAACAAAAACAAAAAACTAATACATTATACTTATATTGATCTTTACTAAAAAATGTCAAGCTTTCAAATCACTTTCGACTATTAAACAGGGAACTAGGCCTTTTGATTTCCAATCGAATGAGCCCTTTTCGAGTTTCTACGACAACACTTCTTATAAGCACCTCATATGCCACCAGGGCATAAATTACAACCCTCAATTTCCAGAACTTTCAACTACGTTAAACAAAATGGCTATCTCACAATTTTGATTGGATGTGTCTCGGAATATGGAGGGCGTAAGAGGGGCGTTAGTCTTTCTCCAATCACTTTCAAATATTAAAAAAGGCACTAGCCCTTTAAATTTCCAATAAAATGAGCCCTTTTAAAGTTTCTACGACAACGCTTTCAATAAAAACCTAAGATGCCCCCAGGGGATAACTTGCAACCCTTAACCTGGGGAATGAGGAGGGTGGGGGTTGTCATCCTCAAAACCCTAATGTCCAGAACTTTCTACCATGTTGAACAAAATGGCTATCTGAAAATTTAGATTGAATGGGGTTGGAGGAAAGGTGGACGTGAGAGGGGTGTTAGTTACCCTCCAATCACTTTCTACTAAAAAGGGCCCTAGCCCTCTCAATTTCAAATTGAATGAGCCCCTTTTGAAGTTTTTACGACAACTCTATCATTAAAAACCTCATATGCCCCCCTGGGCATAACTTACAACCTTTGCCCTGAGGACTTTGAGGGAGTGTCCTCCTGAAAAATATAATTTCTATCTGAAAATCCGAAACACTGAAAAAAATGGCTATCTAAAAATTTTGATTGGATATATTTGGGGAAAAGCCAGGCCAGAGAGGGGGGCCAGTTGCCGTCAAATCACTTTCGACTCTTAAAAAGGGCACTAGAGCTTTGAATTTACAATCGAATGAGACCTTTTTCAAATTTCTACAACAAACATTTCAATAAAAACTTACATGCCCCCAGGGCATAACTTATAACCCTTTCCCTGAAGACTGTAGGGGAGTGTCCTGCTCAAAGGTATAATTTCTCGAACCTTTGACTGCGTGGAACAAAATGGCCATCTCAAAATTTTGATTTTTTTTTTATTAACAAATGGGTCACAAAAAACATACAAATCTCCATATAATGCTAACAAAATAAAACTGCATATAGTACCAACAATATCAAAATAGGTCCCGACGCATATTAGCGTGTTTGAGATGACCCAAAAAAGGGAGCACTTCATTTACTTTTACACTAATACACTTCCTCGGGGAAATAATGCTCTCTGACTCCTCCTCTCCTCCCCCACCCCAACTAAACAAAAAATTAACATTATAAGGATAATACATTTTTTTACAGGGAACATAAAGGAATTCAACACTCATGCTCTATGATTCATCATACTTCGTTTCATATACGACCATCACCTCTATCAACACACAAAAAAATTTTTCTCTTTTAACATTCACAAGCATATACTCACTCCCAGATAAATCACCTTATCCGTGTCTACAATACTGGTTAAAACAAATACATCGCAAAGAAGCACCAAATTCCTCAAGAACTTTCTTACCTTTTACATCTGCCGCAAGCCTGTTCCATACTTCAGGACCAATAAACCTAATAGAAAATTTAGATCTGGTAGTAACTGGAACTGGCGTTCTAACTATTTCAACATTTTTAGTTTCATAACTATGGTCCTTTTTGCTATAAAGTTTCAAAAAACATGCAGAAAACGAATTAGAAAAAAATTACACATTAATAAATTTACATAGAATTTAACCAAACCAAAGAATGGTAAAATTTTTAATTGGTGATAACTCGATCTCTCCGAATTCTAGGACAATTCATTGGTCAAAAATCTTACAGCTTTATTTTGTAATACACGGAGCGGATACAAATGGCTAGTGAACGTTGACGATCAAACTGTAACGCAGTACAGATAAAAATGGATGAATAAGAGAAAAACATAACGTTCTAATAACCTTTTAGGAAAATAAATTTTCAGCTTCAACAGAGTTCTAGCATTTTTGGCTAATTTAGTAATTATAAATGCAATATGATCTTTAAAACTTCATCTACCATTACACCAAGATACCTTATTGTACTTGTCCGTTTTATGCTTCCATTTGCTAACTCAATTTCTTCAATCCATAGATAGTAATTTGCACTTCTGCCATATAACATGAACATTGTTTTCCTCTGATTAACAAGCAGTTTGTTCACTCGCATCCACCTCTCGATTATCATCATTCTTTGTTTAGTGCCATTTTTCAAATTCGCTTCTGTTTTCGCAGCCATTGTAAATTGAGTGTCATGAGTAAAACTTGGAATTATTGCTCGCATCGGGCCATAAGTGTACCTTGGAGTTGACAGTTGTTTGAAGCATCCATTTAGATTATTAATGTACACAAGAAATAATAGGGGACCCAACAAAAACCCCTGTGGCACACCAAACTTTACTACCATCTCTTCTGACAGGACTGTGCCCAACCGTACTCATTGCGTTCTTCCTTCAAGAAATGAAGCAATCAATTTTGGACTTTTAAAACAAATTCCACCATTTTCAAGCCTAGCCAATAAAATCTAATGATCAACACAGTCAAAAGTCTTCATAATATCTTGAAAAATTGAACCCACCTTTAAACCTGATTCTAGGCAATCGTTAATAAATGTTGTCAAAAGTAATTAAGCATGCTCTGCAGACTTATTTTTTCTAAAACCAAATTGACTAGAGTGAAATAAACATCTTTTTTTCAAAATAATAGATCAGTCGTCTAGGAATCAATTTCTCAAAAATACGAGAAACCACTGGCAGTAGAGATATCAGACGGTAGATGTTCATATCTTCCTAATCACCTCCTTTATACAGAGGAATAACCATAGCACTTTTCAAGCAATTAGGGTACACTCCAAATTCAAAACATTGATGAAAAAGGTACAACAGACGACTATATATAATTGGGTAAATTTTTTAAACTATTTGAAAGGTTATAAAGTCCATTCCAATTTTTTCATACTTTTTAAGATATTATCAAGTTCACGCGATGAAGATAAATGGTTGTATCACTTGCTTCAGGAAGAAAATTCTGGTATGTACCATTACTATTTATGCATTCCACAGATGTGAATATTTTTAGCCTTTGAAAAGTGGGTACACAAGTTAATGGCTACACCACTATTCGACTCCCACGGCAAATTAATCGGAGTTACCGACTTAATCAGCTGCCAAGTTTTAGCCGGGCTTCCTTCGTAATCTTTAAATTTCTGTGCATAGTAATCCATTTTTGCTTTTCTTAAAAGACTTCTTAACTTTCTATTAAATTCTTTATATTGCTCTTTATCAGATGCTGAACTTTGAGTCGGTCGCGCACCTTTTATACATCACTTGCCTTTTTTTCCATTGAGGCTAGTAATCCTTTTGTAATCCAAGGTTTAATTGGCAAATCTTTGCTTTGTCTCTTTAAACTCCAAACACTCTTGAAATAGTAATTTTATTTTTTCATACCATTCACCAAATTTGGTATCAATAACTGTATTATCCTGAAGAAACTCAAAATCTACACTTTTATGCCTCCGCTCAAACTTCAAAAGCATATTTCCATCCATATAAGACATCTTTGGCAAACTTTTATTCTTGGGGTTTGGACCAAATATTCCAGGTAAAGATATTGCAACCCCAAAATGGTCAGATGCACTATTAATAACTACTGTGGGGCATAAATAATTAATATTTACAAAAATATTATCAATTGTAGACTCTGAAGCTTCTGTCACTCGTGTGCATATGTTAATTGCAGGATAAAAACCAAAACTTAACATTGTGTTAACAAAATGTCTTACCTCACTATTTCTATCAACCATATTTAAATCAATATTAAAATTCCCACACATAAAACATAGCATTTTTGAACTTGAGAACTTTCTCAAAAATTCTTCAATCAGTTTGATAAACTCCTCAATGTTACCTGAAAGTGGTCTATAAATTACTACAACCATAAACTTATTATTTGCATTACTCACATCAAGAACTATAGACTCAAATTTCATTTCATAATTAACCGCTAAATCTGACCTAATCTGTGCACTAAAACCACTTTTTGCAAATACAGCTAAACCAACACGTTGGTGCAGTACCCTTTTTTGCACGTACATATTATTTGAAGTTTTTAAGTTTTTACGACAACACGTTCTATAGAAACTTTACATGCCCCAAGGGCATAATTTACAACCCTTGTCCTGACGGTTATGAGGGGGTTGTCATCCTCAAGGACCTAATTTACAGAACTTAAAACAATGTTGAATAAAATGTCTATCTCGAAATGTTGATTGGATCTGTTTGGGGAGAGGGTGGGCGTGAGAAGGGGGTTAGTTGCCCTCCAATCACTTTCGACTATTAAAAAGAGCACTAGTCCTTTGAATTTCCAATCAAATGAGCCTTTTTTGAAGTTTCTACGGCAATGCCTTCTATTAAAACTTATATACCCCCAAGGCATAACTTAGAACCCTTGTCCTGAAGGCTGTGGGGGAAAGTTCTCCTCAAAAAAATGATTTTTATCTGGAAATCAAATACGCTGAACAAATTAGGTATCGCAAAATTTTGATAAGATGTGTTTTGGAGAAGGATGAGCATGGGGGGGGGGGTTACTTGCCTTCTAATCACTTTTGACTAATGAAAAAGGCACTAGCCCTTTGAATTTTCAATTGAATGAGCCTTTTCTGAAGTTTCTACGACAACACCTTCTATAAAAACCTTATATGCCCCAAGGGAATAACTTACAACTTTGCCCTGAAGGCTTTGGGGGAGTGTCCTCCTCAAAAACATAATTTCTATCTAGAAATCAACTACGCTGAACAAAAGGTTTATCTCAAAATTTTTATTGAATGTTTTTTGGGAAATGGTGGGCTTGGAAGGGGTGTTTGTTGCCTTCAAGTCACTTTCGACAATTAAAAAGGGCACAAGCCACTCCAATTTGCAATTGAACGAGGCCTTTTCGAAGTTTTTACGACATCTTCTTCGATACGAAGTAACCTGCTCTAAAGGAAAAAAAATAATAAATATACATTGTGCCAACATCGTTTTTTATATGTCCCAAGGGCATAACTTAAAACCCTTGCCCCGAGGGATGTAGGGGAGTTTCCTCCACAACAAAATTTTTTCTCAGGGTAAATCAACCACGCTGAACGAAATAGCCATCTAAAATTTTGATTGGATGTGTTTGGGGGAATGATGGGAGTGGAGGGGGGGCTAGTTGCCCTTCAATCACTTTCGACTATTAAAAAGGGCACTAGCCCTTTGAATTTCCTATCGAATGAGCCTTTTTTGAAGTTTCTACGACAAGGCCTTCTATAAACACCTTATATACCCCCAGGGCATAACTTAAAACCCTTGCCCCGAGGGTTGTGGGGCAGTGTACTTCTCAAAAAGATATTTTCTACTCGGAAATCTACTACGCTGAACAAAATGGCTATCTAAAATTTGGATTGGATGCGTTTCGGGGTATGAAGGACGGGGGGGGGGGGTTGCTAGTTGTCCTTTAATCAATTTTGACTATTAAAAAGGGCAGTAACCACTCCAATTTCTAATCGAATGTGTCCGTTTTGAAGTTTCTATGACAATTCTTCGATACTGAGTGCCCGGGTATGGAAAAAAATAAAAAAAAATAAAACATTGTGCCCACATTGTCCTTTACTTAGGCAGCGCTTTCGCACTGCCTATGAAATGGTGGGCATGAGAGGGGGATTAGTTGCCCTTCAATCAGTTTTGACTATTAAAAGGGCACTAGCCCTTTCAATTTTCAATTGAATGAGCCCATTGTGATGTTTTTACAACATCGCTTTCAATAAGAACCTTACATGCTCCCAGGACATAAATTACAACCCTTGCCCTGAGGGTTACTTGTTTGTGGATTTTTAGAAAGGCATGCCTGCCTATAGTCTAAGGCATGCTGACCAAGAATTTAAAATTGACATAAGACCGTTTTATTGCCTGTAATGAGAGGCAAACAAGGCACGCCCACCTATGATCTTAAGAAGGTGGACAAAGAATTTAAAATTAACTGACCATAAATTTGCTAGAAATAACAGGCAAACAATCGTCTAAAGCCATCTTTATCTTTCAAATAGTACCGATTCGTAGCCTAAGCTTCATTTTGCGTGCTACCATCTATAACTATAAGTGACAAGAGGGCAGCAGATGTGGTAATTAAAATATGTCAGTATCTTTAAATGTGAATGAAGCTATTTGACTGCAGGTACTCGGGTTGTCTATTGTAACCTAACCTAAATGAATCTAACTTAAAAGCAGTGTACTTAATGTAACCTAACCTATTGAGGCTATGTCATCCCTATGGTAGAAATGATATAATAATGTCTTTTGAAAAATGTTGTATTGAATTAGGGTATGCATAAGGGTTTTTATATCTGAACACTAAAACCCCACTTTATTGGTATTTCTTCAAACTAAGACCCAACTTTGTTAAAAACTCAAATATTCTTAAAAAAATTACATGTATTTTAAACGTTATTAATAAAATAAAATGTATTTTAAACTTGGATATTTTTATTTTTGAAAACTGTAACCCAACTTTATTAGAAAATCAAATATTATTAATAAAATCATATGATAAACTTATTTCTGATTTCTGAAAAAAACTAAAACCTAAATTTATTAAAAAAATCAAATATTATTAATAAATCAGATGTGTTTTAAAGGGGAAATTCCTTTTTTCTGAAAACTAAAACCGAAATTTATTAAATAATCAAATATTATCAATAAAACCATAAAAATGGTATATTATCAATAAAATGGGATGCATTTTAAACATAAATGTTCATATTTCTAAAAATTAAAACCAAACTTTATTACAAAATCAAATATTATTAATAAAATCAGATGTACTTTAAACGTGGATGCTGTTACTTTCGAGAACTAAAACCTAACTTTATTGAAAAATCAAATGTTATCAATAAAATCACATGTATTTTAATGGTAGATGTTCTTATTTTTAAAAACGGAAACCCAACTTTATTAAAAAAAAAAATTGATAAAAAACAGATATACTTTAAACGTGGATGTTCTTATTTCTGAATATTAACACCCAACTTCAATAAAAAATCAAATATTATTAATAAAATCAAGTATTATTTATTAAATCAGATGTACTTTAAACGTGGATGTTTTTATTTCTGAAAACTAAAACCTGACTTTAATTTAAAAAAAACAAATAATATTGATAAAATCAGAGGTATTTAAATGTGGATGTTTTTATTTTTGAAAACTAGAACCCAACTCAATTAAAAAATCAAATATTATTAATAAAATCAGATGTTTTTTAAACGTGGATGTTCTTCTTTCTGAAAACTATAACCCAACTTTATTCGAAAATCAAATGTTATTAATAAAATAAGATGTATTTTAAACGTTGATATTTTGATTTCTTATTACTAAAACATAACTATTTAAAAAAAAATTATTATTAATAAAATCAGATGTATTTAAACGGGGATGTTCTTATTTCTGAAAAGTAAAACCAACTTTAATAAAAAAACAATTATTATTAATAAAATCAGCTGTATTTTAAGCGTCGATGTTTTTATTTCCAAAAAAAACATTGTTAAAAAATCAAATATTATTAATAAAATCAAATGTATTTTAAACGAGGACGTTCTTTTTTCTGAAAACTAAAACAAAAATTTATTTAAAAAATCAAAAATTATGAATAAAAAAATATAAAATCTTATAATATCAATAAAATAAGATGTATTTTAAACGTGGATGCTTATATTTCTGAAAACTAACACCAAGCTTTATTAAAAGAATCAAATATTTTTCATAAAATCTGTTGTATTTTAAACATGGATGCTCTTACTTCCGAGAACAAAAACCAACTTCATTGAAAAATCAAATGATATTAATAAAATCAAATGAATTTTAAACGTGTATTTTCTTATTTCTTAACACTAGGACCCAACTTCATTTTAAAAAAATTAAATTTTATTAAGAAAAACAGATATGCTTTAAACGTGGATATTCCTATTTCTGAAAACTAAAACCCAACTTTATCAAAATATCAAATATTATTAATAAATTCAGGTGTACTTTAAACGTGGATGTTCTTATTTCTGAAAACTAAAACCCAACTTTATTTTTAAAAATCAAATGTTATTGATAAAATCAGATATATTTAAACGGGGATGTTCTTATTTCTGAAAACTAAAACCCAACTTTATTTTAAAAAATCAAATATTATTAATAAAATCAGATGTATTTTAAACGTGGATGTTCTTATTTCTGAAAACTAAAAACCCATCTTTATTAAAAAATCAAATATTACTAATAAAATCAGATGGATTTTAAACGTTGATGTTTTTATTTCCGAAAACTATGCCCCAACTTTATTAAAAAATCAAATATTATTAATGTGTGTTTTATGTCATTCTAAGATGCGTAAAAAATTAGTTGAATAATTTTGAAGTCCAAAAAAAAATTCAATACAAAAAAAGTGCTACCACAAATATTATTTTTCTAATAGTAGAAGTCACGACTAACATTTCTATATCATTCTTATTTTGAATTTGGGAAATTTTTATTGTGATTTTTTATATTTTAAGTATGTTTTATGTCAATTTAAGATATGTTGAAAAAAATTTGAAAAAATACCAGGTTAAGAAATGATAATAAAAAAATTTAAAAAAACTTCAAAAAAACAAAATATTGGAGAAAGGAGCCCAAAAACTTGGAGGGAGGGGGTTCCTTGAAGGTGGGGGGTAAGGAATCCTTGGAGGTTGATATCCTTGGTGGTTAGGGTCATTGACGGTTGTGGTCGTTGATGCTTCAAACCTATAATCATCAATAGTTGATTTCTAAGGATATCTAAGGATTGTTCTGAATTTCTTTATCAAATTCTTTTTCTTGGCATCTACATCGCTATTAGTATCAACTTTTTAGTATACTACAATGTTACAGCATGTTTTATATTGACAACACTTTTCAAATGCTACTTTTCTATTATACAGAACACATCCGAGAAGTAAAGCTAGGTCAACTCACAAGGTCATCTTGTCATCACTAATTATTTCCCTAGATAGATACCAACAATGTTATTCCAAATTTATAATAAATTGCCTATAAGTTAGAAACCCTTTCGGGCATACCTTAGCTGGTAAGCAGTTTAACCTTTTTTACCACCTTCATACAATCCAATGGAAAAAAGTACCGAGCTCTGTTTCACTCCTATTATTCTATCACCAATTAAGATCATTCATAGCAGAGTTATGCCAATGGAATACCTTTTTTCGCAAAATGAGTTAGTTACCTTAACTGGTAAGCAGTTTAACCCTTTTTACCACCTTCATACAATCCAATTAAAAATGATATCAAGCTCTGTTGCACCCCTATTATTCAATCACCAATTAAGATCCTTCGTTGTAGAGTTATGCAAATTGAATATCTTTTTCGCAAATTGAGTTAGTTACCTTAACTGGTAAGCAGTTTAACCCTTTTTACCACCTTCATACAATCAAATTGAAAATGTTATTGAGCTCTATTTCACCCCTATTATTCAGTCACGAATTAAGCGTGTGCAGAGCAGAGTTATGCCAATGAATACCTTTTTCGCAAATTAAGTTAGCTATGATAACACTAATAATGTAAACGACACTGGCGAAAGCCCTGATACCTATAAGCTACAGATTATTAATCTGATTGACAAGTATGAACAAACATGATTATAAGACCTCCGGGTGAAACAAGTATTTTTACAAAAGGACTATTAAATCTTTGAATACGCTGTATGAAGATCCTTAGTTTTGTCTATTGAGCCTAGAAAAACATGCTTGGCAAGTCTTGTACCCTCTGTATAAATAGATGCCTGTCCGTGGTAAGGCATGTATCGGTGAAACTGGACACATACCAATGCCTCAGGCTTGTAGGTTCTGTATTCGATATCTCTGATTGGTCCAGAAAATAGGTTTTGCCTCAGAAACCAGTCCACTCGCTTTATACGATCTCGTCCCTGAATATCTAGTCCCAAATATAACATGCTTGGTCACTTTATAGGTCCATAATATAGAGGGTTTGGTCATTTTATATGAACTGTTGTCAAGCCTTATGCACGCTTACTACTTTCGAACGAATCAGTCCTCTCCCGATATTATAGTACCCCTCGGTCGATACGATCACCCCTGGGAAAAAATGAACTCGCATCCGTGATTTTTCTTCTGGCAAAAAATAAAAAATTTCCCCATTTTCTAAAACCTACACAATAGGGTTCTCTGATACGCTGAATTTGATGGTATCATTTTGAATGAAATCATATGACTTTTAGGGGATATATAACCCTGTTTTTCTTTAAAAAAAAAACGAAAATTTTCTCAGGCTCGTAATATTTGATAAGTTGGATTAAACTAAATGGAATTTATATGTTTGAAATCAGCATAAAAAGCAGATTCTTTTGATATGTCCATTTGTATCAAAAAAATTTTCTTTAGAGTTTCGGTTACTATTGAGCCGGGTCGCTCCTTATTTACAGTTCGTTACCACAAACTGTTTGATTTAAAATATATTTCATTTCCCTTTTGAACGTACCTAAAAGGTTCAGCTATGTTCATTAAGCCATTAATTTGTAACCTTGTATGTGCATCAGATATTCCATATACGTCCTTTTGGCAGTCTGGTTGCACATAGTGTCTTTTTGTTTTCCTTCTAAATCTCCTACAGCTTTCCGTGAAAACTTAGACTTAATGCCCTAGGCCGTTGTTGAAAAATTGTAGATACACCCTCTGAAAACCTGGATGTACACAGTGAGTTTTGATTTAATTCAGCATCTCCTTCAAAATTTCCTGAAAGTTTCAACATAATACCCGTAGTATTTCCTTGGATTTTGCAGATACGTTATTTTGACAACATGGATTCAGATAGTGTCTATATCTTTAATTCAAAATCCGCCTCAACATTTCCTGAAATTTTCAACTAGATAGTCTATATTGCTCCTGACATATTGCAGATATTCTTTTTGGCAACATGGATGCAAAGAGTATCTCTTGACTTTGTTCAATATCGCCCTAAATATTTAACGGAAAGCTAAAAACGGAACCCTAAATATTTAGCTAAGCTCAAAATTCTCTTGTTCTCTACAATTTTCAGCTAGATACTCTTAGCTATTGCAGACACACTAAAACAGGGGCAGCTAGCCCCCTTTTAAGCCCTTCTTAATTGCCTTGTCCCTTTAAATCGGAAATAATTTTGAAATATTCTTTGTTCAAAATAGTCAAAAAAGTCTAATAAATATTCCTCTGAGTATGAAATGAGCAGCCACAGCCCCTTAGGCAAGGGTTATGTATTATCTAAGTTACCCAATGCTTACATATAAGTTTTATTACATGGAAATGGGGGATGTATCTCTAAAAACATTCAGTTTATTCATACAAAACCCTCAGGGAATGTTGGGTGGGATGAAGCACAATATCAAAAGGCACAAAGTGTATCCAGAAGGTCAAAAGGGCACATCTGCATCGAATGAAATAGAATATCTCAGGAATGACATATGTAATTGCCTTTCACTGTTTCTTTGAGAGAGCATATTTTAATGTAGTACTTTTTAAGCTTATTTATTTTGTCCTGCAGACTTTTTATTTTGACTTTTTCTCGTTATTTCCTTTATTGCGCTGAGAACGGTTTAGTGGATGTCTGAAAAGGACGTATATGGAATATCTGATGTACATATCAGGTTATAGATTAATGACTTAAGGAACGTAGCTGAACCTTTGAGGTACGTTCAAAGGGGAAATCAAATATATTTTAAATCAAACAGTTCGTGGTAACGAGCTGCATGTAAGGAGTGACCCAGCTCAATAGTAGCCGAAACTCTAAAAAACGGATTAAAATACGGACGCGGTGAAAATTGGTATTCTAGGGCCTATAATGAGAGGAAGGTAGATATAGCTAGGACATGCTTAGCGCTAGAAGGATGACAAACTGCCAAATATCATTCTTATAGGTCATCCCTCTAGGACCAAACGAAATGCCAGTTATCACCAAGAGGAATAGGAAGAGCTCAGAGGAAAGGATATTAATGAAATAAGAACTTTTTGGAAGGGGGCATAGAGGGAAGGTTGAAAAGATTGCGATGGATGAGAAGTACGAGCAAATGTTTTGATCTCAGGTGGCTTGGTGCTGTAGTGAACGGTTAGTAGTAGTAGTAGTAGTAGCAGTGGTAGTAGTTGTAGTTGTAATAATAACAGTAGTAGTAGTGGTAATAGTATTAGTAGTAGTAGAAGTAGGAGCAGTAGTAGTTGCAGTAACAGTAGTAATAGTATTAGTAGCAGCAGTAGCAGTAACACTAGTAGTATTGCCAATTTTTAGAAAATTCCATTCTAGCTGAAAATTCCCACCGGAAAATTTAATGGGGGTAGTTCCTGGTGAAAGTTTTTTCTTAGTGCACTTTCATTTGAAAAATACTTTCATTTCTGATTTTCCTTTAAAATAGTAGTAGTAGTAGCAGTGGTAGTGATATTGACCAGCATGAAGGTTTCTTTTTTTTATGACAAATAAAAACACTGCTCGACATGGTAACTTTTCAGTAAAGTACACATAATAATATAGAAGGCTAATGAAATGTTACCCATACTCTTATTTGTAGTATTATTTGTCTCTTTAATGGTTTATTTTTAGAAAATTCCATTCTAGCTGAAAATTCCCACCGGAAAATTTAATGGGGGTAGTTCCTGGTGAAAGTTTTTTCTTAGTGCACTTTCATTTGAAAAATACTTTCATTTCTGATTTTCCTTTAAAATCCTTGAAGGATATCCCTACCTCCGCGTACAAGATTTCAATAAAAACCTTATATGCCCCTACGGCATAACTTAAAATCCTAGCTCTGAAGACAGTAGGAGGAGTGTCCTGCTCAAAGGTAGAATTTACTGAACATTGAACTGCGTTGGACAAAATAGCGATC
This sequence comes from Artemia sp. Qi Xiang Cuo, assembly GCF_049724085.1. Classification (NCBI taxonomy): domain Eukaryota; kingdom Metazoa; phylum Arthropoda; class Branchiopoda; order Anostraca; family Artemiidae; genus Artemia; species Artemia sp. Qi Xiang Cuo. The sequence continues at coordinate 83,127,375 of NC_142797.1, forward strand.
CCAAAATTTTGATTGGTTACATTTAGGGAAAAGGTGGGCGTGGGAGGGGGGCTAGTTGCTTTCCAATCACTTTCTACTATTAAAAAGGGCGCTAGCCATTTCAATTTCCAATCGAATGAGCCTTTTTTGAAGTTTCCCCAAAAATTCCATCCCCCCTCCCCTTAGTAGACAGTTGCTCCCGCAGAAAATTTCCTCTTTGATTATTCTGTGGAAAACTCCCCCATGAAGAATTTCTCTAGTGGAAAACCCCCCTTCCCCTACAACAAGACGCTCTAGACAATTCCAATCCAGTAAAATTATTCCCCTGAACCATTCCGCTTGACATTTCCACATGCAAAATAGAGCCAGCAAAGAGAAAGTAAGACGAATAAAAAGAATTTCTTATAAGAATTCTAGCCAAAGTGTGTAAAAGTTTCCTCATTGTAAAATTTCCTCTGGAAATTTCACCCCCCTTCAGAAACTTTTCCTCCTCGCAGAAAATTCTCCTTATGGAAAAGCCTCCCGCAGAAAATTCACCCCACCCCTCTACAGAAGAATTTCTGTATACTTCTCAATAATAAATTATAAACATAAACAATGGGCAAAATTCATGACTTACATTTTATTCACGCGGGGCTGTGGGGATGTATTAATATTCGCAGACACATAACTGTTTAATATATTAAGATAACCGTTATTGATAAGATGAGTACTACTGCTACTACTAACAACTCACCACAGCACCAAGCCGCCTGAGGCGAACACAGCTACGCACACTCCTCCTCCATCCCAATCTATTTGAAGCCTCCCTTTTTACATCCGCCCACGAAGTTCCCATTTCCATTAAATCTTTCTATATGAAGTCCTCCCACCCCAGACGAGGAAGACCTGCTTTCCGTTTAGCCCTAGAGAACAATCTTCGGCAATCTGTCATCCTTCATCCGCACAGCGTGTCCTTGCCACCTCAACCTTTCTTTCATTATAGCACTAGAGAGCGGTATTGAACCACATTTATCGTATAGTCTATTATTTGAAACACGGTCTGTCAGCCGGGTACCCAGATCAATCCTTAAGCAATTTCTCTGGAAAACATCAAGCAAATCTTCAGCCGTTTTTCTGAGCGCCCATGCTTCAGAGCCATATTTGAACATTGTCATCGCTGTAGCTTCTAATATTCTATTCTTGGTTTGCACACTTATCTTCCTATTCTTCCAACCTTTTCTTAACTGTGAGAAAACACCCTGAGGCTTGCTTATTCTACTTTTAACATCTTCACTACTCCCACCATCTTTACTAATAATGCTACCAAGGCAAGTGAAGCTGTCCACCTGATCAATCTTTACATTATCCAACATCACCTTTTCATCTTCACTTATTCCTAGCCTTAGTGACTTGGTCTTTTTAACATTAATTTTCAAACCTTTTCTAGCACCTTGAACTTGCAAAACCTCTAAAACTTCATTTATTTTTCTCATAATTTCATCTAGGATGATTAAATCATGAGCAAAATCTAAGTCCAGAAGAGTTTTTCTCCCCAGTTGATTCCGTGGTCTCCCATTGCCTTTCCTGTGCTCCTTAAGACAAAGTCCATCAAAATAATCCATATAAAGGGGTATAGAACACAACCCTGCTTAGCTCCTGATTTAACACAAAACCAGCTGCTAACCTCATTTCCTACCTTAACCTCAGCAGTGTTATTGTCGTGCGCAGCACTAATCACTTTAATGTATTTGTCTGGTATACCATACAGGGATAAAACCTTTACTAAAGCTCTTCTATCGAAAGAATTGAACGCAAGCTCATCGTATATAAAACTGAGGACCAAAGGTGTTTGAAAACTCAGGCACTTCTCAATTATTTGCCTAAGAATAAAAATTTGGTCGACACATCCTCTACCTTTTCTAAAACCGCATTGTTCTTCTCTTAAAACTTTGTCAATGGCATCTCACAGTCTAAAAAGTATCATATTACTAAGTAATTTACTACCTACAGAGACCAGACTAATCCCTCGATAATTATCACACTTACTTTTATCACCTTTCTTATAAAGTGGCTTAATTAAGGTTTTCCTAAAATCATTAGGTACTTCAACTTTTTTAAAATTCATATTTATAATCTTCAGTAACTTATTTCTAACCTCAGAGCCACCGTATTTCATAAACTCATTTACCACTCTATCAGCACCTGGAGCCTAATTATTTTTTAATCCTTTTAGTGCTGTCACTAATTCTTCCTCACAAAACAAATGTTCCTTCACATCCAAGGTATCACAAACTTTTTCATTTTCCTCTACATCTTTTCCTGCAACTCTATCTCGTTTAAGCAAATTCTGACAATGTTCGGCCCATCTCTCTTTAGTTCTTTCCTTATCGCTAACTGTGGCCCCATTCCTATCTTTAACAGGGCCAAGTCCGGATTGACTACTCCGTCTCAATTTATTAACATGCCAGTACAATATTTTACTATTATGCCGTCTAGCTGTATCTTCCAGATCCTCAGCAATTTTTTCCATGGTCTCCACTTCATACCTCATTAGTTCATATTTAACGCTTTCTCCACTTTCCTTACATTCCTTTTGTTTTCATAAGATCTATCGCTCAGATAATTCTTGTACAAGTCCTTTCTCCTTTCTATTAAACATAAGGCTTTTCATTGATATTTTTAGCTTCAGTTCTGGCTTTCTTCCCTAAGACACCTTCAGCGACTTCACAAATTATTTTTCTAAAATTATTCCAACGATTTTCCACATTCTCAAATTTTAAACTCTGAAGTTTAGTATTCAACTGCTCCTGGAAGTTTCCCTCAAATTCCCATCCTGGAGTCTTCCAACATCATAACTTCCCGGGAGATAGGTACTCTTCTGATACTTCAGCTTTAGATTAACCCTTGACACTACTAGATGGTGATCTTTACTTTTAACATTAATAACGGCATTCCTGTATATCCTAGTATCTTGTATTGATCCTGCCAGTCTTCGGTTTACTATAACATAATCAATAAGGTTTGCTGTCTTACCATCACGTGAATACCATGCTAACTTATGAGCCATTTTATGACCAAACATAGTATTTGTTATAACTAGATTGTTATATCTGCAAGATTGCAAGACACTGTATCCATTACTGTTTTCTTTTCCTACACCAAATTTACCTAGGCTAGGATACCTTCTGTCCCTATTTCTACCAACCTGGGTATTAAAATCTCCTAGTAAAAACATCATATTTCTTCCTGAGATCCTGTCTATTAGCTCCTCTAACTGTAAGTAAAATTCATCTGAGTCACTAGTATCTCCGTCAGTCGGTTTTACAGCTGCATATACTGCTATAACTGATACACTCAACTTTTTAGTCATAAAATGAGAAATTAGTATTCTATTATTAATACCTTCCCAGCTTAAACAAGACTTAGCAGCTTCCATATTCATCATGAGCCTTACTCCCTGTCTATGTACTCCATCCTTACTGCCTGAATGAACAAATTCTATATCACCTAATTTCATGCTTCCTACACCTTGGATATGAGTTTCTGAAACAGGGGCGTAAATTAATGTGGGGCAGGGGACAGTTGCCCCCAGACCTCGTTTTGCCCCCCCCCCCACCTGATTTTGCCCCCCCCCCCCAATTTTTTTTAGATTATACCCTTATTTATCCCTCATCCGAATAAAAAATACAAATTTTATCGAATGCCAAATCTTATACGAAATGACGGGTAACCCGGAGCCTCGTGTTTTCTCTAGCATTGTCAAATAAAGATAGTATTGAATGAATTCATATGTTGAATAAGAGTGTGCGATGAGTCAGAGAAAAATTATCGATATTTAACCTAGTCAACCCGCTAAAAAAGCTAAGTTGGTGGATAGTGTAGCAGCAACAGAAGCTGGCCCAAGTGAGGTGTGTAATTTTGCCATTTATGGTTTGACTAATATAAATATAACTTATATATAAATATAATTTATATATAAATATAGCTTATATATAACTTATATATAAATATAAATAAATATAATAAATGTAACTTATAAATAAATATAAATAAAATATAAATATAATTATAATAAATATAAATAAAAAAATAAATATGACTTATATATAAATAGAAACTTATAGCCTTTGTTTCATGCAATGAATTCCATGCGAATTAAAGTTTAGCCTACAGAAGTGAGATATTCATTTCTCGCTACAAACTTGGAGTAACGTATAAATCGCAAATTTTGTGGGGAAAATCATATAACCAAGCATATAACAAGCAATTATAGATATAGAGGTGTCATTCAAGGAAGGGGGGGGGGGGGGGCAGGCTAGGACTTCAGAGATGACTACAGCCTGATTTATTAGACATAATTTATGGCAAAGAGTTTTGGAAGAGCTTCAGAGAATGAAAGAGCCTTAAATGCTTTCCTAAGGCCCAGCCATTTTTGCTAGGCAGCCGCTCACAATTATTTATACCTCTTGTTATATTCTCACCCTAGAAACTGGGTATGGCGCAAAAAGGGAATGAGAAAGAGCTAAAATACCTCTGAATTGACAGTTTTAGTATAAATAAAAATTGCTGCTTCGTGACAAAATTCTACTTTTTAAAGTTAAATCGGCTTTTATTGCGAGGCATTCGCTTCACGTCAGCGTGCTTCATCCAAAAAAAAATTTACGACTTGCCCTCCTAGATTTTGCTGGTAAGCTAGATAAATACGAGAATTTTGTTGTATTGAGTTGCTAAGTTTGTTATTCGGATTACATTATCGTCTAATTTACAAAATTTTACTCGTAGTTAAACAGACAAAAAACGATATATATGTTTTAACCCTTTTAAATTTCAGATGACTAGCTTATACTATTTTACCGAATTCTAAAAACTGAGAATTTGAGCATTTGGAGGCGCTTAAACATGCAGAAGATGCTAGAGCGTATTAAATGATCAGTCGAAAGATATTTGTGCTATCGTCAATTTTGGCGGAAATAAAGCTATCATTATAAATGAGAGAAAAAGCACCGTATTTAATAGACCACCCCGTTATTAATCATGAAATAAACAAAAACGAAGACTATTAAGGGCAAAATGCCAATACGTAACACTAAACGGTAACAGAAAAGCTAATTAAAAGCTAGGAACAGGGGCGTCACTATCACTTTATTTTTTTTTTGGGGGGGGGGGGGCGAGCACGACGAAAGTTTTCCAACAAAACCAAAACTGTACCGACGGAGAAAAGGTTTAGAGTGGCGAAAGTTTCTCTATAAATGGAAGTAAAGGCTTGAAAACAATATTTTTTGCTGCGGAGCGTTGGATATTCTAGAAATATTTCACTAAGAAAATCTATTATTCCTTATGTCTCCTAGACACCTATTTAAGGGAACAACTCTTTCAGAGCTATCGGCCTCTGAATAAAGTTTAAACGTTTAAAAGCGAAAGCACTGGATTTTTTTTCTAGGGTTGAAGTTTAGCCGATGCATCGGATACGATATTGAGGGGCAATCTTGACATCTCCCACCATAAAATGGAGGCACCCAGCCAGCCAACGCTAGCCGAATACCCCAAAACAAACGGCCGCCGTTTTCATGCTAAGGCCTATGAGAAAAAACCATGGGTAGAATATTCTATTAAAGAAGACGCCATATGCTGCTTTTGCTGTCGGCACTTTTCTTAGCAAGAAATTATGGAAATACTTCTGATAATGTAGTGTTTGTCGACACAGGAATGAATAACTGGAAAAAGCTATTCGAAAGGATTGAAAAACACGAGGCTTCAGAAGCTCATAACGAAGCAAATCGCAGCTGGACCAAATATAAAGCAATTGAGTGTGGCACATCTGAGTCAATAGCAATAACTCTCTATTCAAATCGGAAGGAAGGCATAGCGGAAAATCGCCTGCATATAGACACTTGCGAAAGTGGCATGTGCCCTAGCACGCCAAGGGCTCCCATTTCGAGGTCATGATTAACACGACGACTCACACAATCGAGGTAATTTTATAGAAATACTAGAAATGATGACAGAGGTAAACCCGGATCTTCAGCAAAAACTAAAACGTCGGTATGGAAGCTATTTGAGTCTTGACTACCAAAATAGTCTTATAAGCATACTGGCTGACCTCTTGCGAGAACAAACAAGATGTTCTAGTAAGAAATATTGTGCAATCTGCGCAGATGAAACGAAAGATCTGTCGAAAAAAAAGCAGCTTGGTTTAATTATTTGGTTTATTGATAGTAATGCTATCATCCGCGAGGAGACATTCGGAAGTACACATCTTGAACAATTAGATGCAGAATCCCTTGCTAATGCAATCAAGGATCTTGTTGAAAAGTACGGACTGGATTGGAGCACCTGTGTGGCTCAAAGCTATAATTTTAGGCATTACCGCTCTTATTCGTAGTTTGTCATTATTGAAAGGCGCCCCTTATGATCAAATCATGTTTCATTTAGCTAGGTTAGGCCACAACTTTGACACCTATCAATAGTTATTCTATATTGTTCGTTATCATCAAGCAATCTCAACCTTTCTTGAATTTATTTCCGTTTTATATCCTATTTTTGACAAAGCCTTTTACTAGCCATCGATTGCATGCGTCTATCGATCTAGAATTTAAAATCCGCCCCGTTAGACTCCCCTCACCCCCCAGAGGGGCGCCATACGCCGAGGGGAAAGGCATCCAAAGTAGAACGAACGGAACTAGTCGGTGAATTGTCTTCAATTAGAAATCATGTTTCAGGTTGAATTTTTGGAATCTGAGCGTGGCCATAGAAAGGTGGCTTTAGATGGTTTTATTTACGTAAAACAAAAAGAATTACTCGGTGGAGTGGTTAGTTATGAATGTGATAGACGGCGAAAAAGGAAAGGTGTTGAAAGCGAATTGCAATGCCGTGCTAAAATTAAAATTCTGAACAATATTCTCATTGGGCGACTTCACGATCATACCCACCCTCCTGATCCAGCTAGGGTTGAAGCAAGGCGCAGAGTTTCATTTTTGAACAGCAGTTTATCATCAGAGGCAATCGAAATGCCGGAAGTAATAACTACAGAGCCCCAGGTTGATATAATCAGAAGTAAGTTTAATTTGTCTGTTCTGGTCGGTTAAATAGCCTATTCAGTTGAAAAAAATTGAACTTTAGGTAAATTTTTCGCAGTTCATATTATTAACTTACGAGTAAAGTAAACATACCACTCGGTGCCTTTTTTATGCTCTTTCCAAATATAATAGGCTAATCATTTTTGCCGTAAATGGCGGCAAATTAGCCAATTCAGGGTATATATTTGCACATTAGAGGGGGGGGGTAAAGTTTAAACCCGTGCGCATGCAAATATTTTGTCTTGCACTCTTTTAAAGCAAAAATCACTCTTTTTTGCCTTAATTTGCACTCTTTTTGGACATCAGCTGGTGGCAATCCTGGTAAAAATACTAAAAGCGTCCAAGGACAGCAATGGAAGGCCATCATATTTGTTCGTTTTTTGTTGTCTTTTTTTTTATATGGGACACATGTTGAATATAGAGTCGTTGGTGCTTACTTTTCTGAATATAACCCAAGCGGGTAAAGTTCTACCAAATCATATTATTGAGTTAGAAATAAAGTGAATACACCATTCGATGCCTTTTTTATGCTGATTACGAATATAATCAGAAATGAATTTCAGCCTCCCCCCTGTATATACTTAACCTAACCCTGAATTGGCATATATAGGGGGGGGGGCTGAAATTCTTTTCCGATAGAAATGATTATTATATTCGTAATCAGCATAAAAAAAAGCATCGAATGGTTTATTCACTTTTGTCCTAACTCAATAATATGATTTGGTAGAACTTTACCCCCAAGCGTTAGTTGAACTTGCTACTAAACAAATTGCAAATGCAAAGGCTGCATTTGAGGAAATGAAAAATTCATCATTATATGCAAATCCTTTTGTAAGCATTACTAACTAGGAAATAATTTCTACAGAACTGGACCAAGAGAAAAGTAACCGAGAATTAATGGAAAATAGAGATTAATAGAAATAATTATATATTTTAATCTTCATATAGTTGTATATTTATTACAATATAATTTAACATAATTGATTAACATAAATTATAAATTTATTATAATATAATTATAATTGTTACGAAATTAATGCTTATAGAAATAATTATAGATTAATAGAAATAGAAATTAATGGAAAATGGAAGATCAATGGAAATTTTTCCTTTATAGGATCAGACTGGTGAAATCTGATCCTATAAATAATTTCTGAGACCACACTGGCTAATCATGATAAAACAAAAAATTGGGAAGAAAGGAAGAAAACGAGGACAGTTAACAAAATTTTAGTTTGGTGTTTTTATTTTAAGGTTTGGTTTTTATACTTTTATCAGTTTTATTCTGCACTGAGGACGGTCAAGCGGAGGTATTGACCGAAATATTTGCATAATTTTTGCAATTTTTTCACTGGCTGTTAATTGTCCTCGTTTTCTTCCTTTCTTCGCAATTTTTTGTTTTATCTGATCCTATAGAGAAAAAATATTTGCTCCCAAGGCCGTATCCAGGGGGACTAGGGGATTTGAAATCATGAAATTAGATGGATTTGAACTAGAGGGGCTGCTTGATTCGCTAATTTTGCATTGTGTAAAGCAGCAGCCGGGATCTGACCTGCAATCAACAATCCTGCAAGTTCTCGTAACTAAAATAAATCTGCCTGTAATAAATTCTGCCCAAATTAGTCTTCAAATTGAAAGCCAGGTTTGCTTCAAGAGGTATTTTCCTATCGGAAACATTGACACAGAGGCGGCGTGAAATCTTAAATGCTGCAAAGGATAAATTTGGCCATAGAAATGTTTGGACTGATGGTGGGCAAATTTTAGGAAAGCCTGACGGTGTAAATAGAAAAAATCGTAATCTAGCGAACTGTGCCTAAATTTGTTTTTTCTAAGTGAATATTTTGGCACTTGTCTACTATCCCGGCCACACTCAAGTTATTGATCTGAGTAAAACCGGTTTCTCTGTCTACATTCGGATGTAATTAGCTTGGCCTGAATGAGATAAACTACTATGTAGGTATATTTTAATGATAATTTTCCTTTCTAGCTTCCAAAATTTTGTTACAAAAGTATAATATTTTCATCATATTTAGCCTAAGTATATTTGGTTATGATTAACCAAACTTCACTTCTTGAGTGTGGTCAAGATAATAGACAAGCACCATTATTTTAATTACGTTTGGCATGTCATCTTTTTTTGTTTGATTTTTTCGCTTTTTTGTGTCTTGTCTATTCTTTCTTTAAAGCAATTCTTTCTTGTCTTTCTTGTCTGTTATTCTTTTATTTGTCTATTATTCTATTATTATTTCTAATTTTTTCTTGTCTATTTAAAGCAAATGGGGATACAGAGTGGTGAACAAATGCAATAAAATGCTGAAAGATAGTGAATTTTTCTTGTCATATTTGATTTTTTTTTTTCTCCTTTGTTTTTTTATGCTGTATAAAGTTTACTCTGGTTTTAGCGATTTCAGCGTCAAGAGCCTAATTTTTATGCATTGTTAATTCTAATTCTGACATTGAGCTGTTAACGCAAATGAGGAAGAGGAAAAATACATAGCTGCTGCGATAATGGAGCCTTTTTTTAGTTTAGAACCCCTTCTCAATTTCTTTCCTCCATTTTTTAGGACATTTTTCAATTGCTTAAAATTCTTACCATTTGCTCCCCAAAATTAATCACTGCGAACTCTTTAGAATTAAACTTCACGCTTTATAGCAAATATGACAAGATTCTTTTTTTTTTTAGTATTCTTTTTGTTGCTTGCCTGTTCTCATAAGATATTGTGTCAATTTGGAAGTTTAATCCTTTGTTATCTTGTAAATGATTTTACGTGGTATTGGTCTTATGGATGCATTAATGCAATGGAACTTAAGTGTTATTAAATAAACAAAAAACAAGTTGTTTTCAACTGAAAGTAAGAAGCAACATTAAAAGTTAAAACGAACAAAAATTATTACGTATATGGAGGGGGCACCCCCCCCCCTAAACACCTCGCCCTTCATGCTAAGGTGTGTTAATACTTTTAAAAAAGTTTCTTATTGTACTAATTAACCGACCCTTGTAGTTCAGGAGTCGTTCTTAGGGAAATTAGACGAAATTAAAATTTGGCGGAAATAGTGGGGTATTTGTCGGTACGATTGCCCCTGAAAAAAAAAACGAATAAACACGCATCGGTGTTTTACTTGGACCTCTAATATTCCTTGCAAAACATTTGGACAAATTGGAGACAAAACTTTATCTGAATATTTGATGGAGTCAACAATGGTTCAGTTAAAGGTCCAAGCAATCAAAATTAACACATGCAAATTAAAATTTTTAGCAAAGCATTACCTTTTACCTATAAAAAGAAAGAAAATTATTATCTAACTCGTTATTTAGAGCTTCATTTAAGTAGAGAGCCCTCCAGATTTTATTTTAAATACATTTGACAAATTTCAGTTAATATGTTTAAGGATAATTTATAATTATTTGTAAATGACGTAAGAGCGATAAGAACAGTGAGAGAGGCTGCGCAAATTGTTTGATTTCACTCCTTTTTAGCAAAATTCCTCTTTTTAGCCTTGACTTGGGCTCTTTTTTATGTGTCGGCCGTTGACAACCCTGCTTCAGGACATACACATAATGATTTCCTTCATCCAAAATGTTGTGGCACAAATGGTAAAAATGGTAAAACTACAAATTTATAACAACAGTATATATAGATTATTGCTATTGTTAATTTTTTTCAGATTAACTGTCGGCCTTAACACTTCTCCATTCCAAGTTATGTTGGTAAATTGGTAAATAGCTTGTGGTGAAAATATCAAACCATTCAGAACTTTGTTTTAACCACTTTTGCCAGATTTATTTTTGGCTTTAAAAATTTACAATCCCAGGATACATTCCATATGGAATTCATGCCTTTGTATTAACTTTAATGTGTAATTAGCAATTCTTATTACTTGCAGGTGACGGTGACATTCTTGAACCCGTGGTTGAAATTCGAAATGGACACGAAAAAGGAATATCTGTGACAAACCCTATCATTCAACAGAATGCAAACCTAAAACAGGCAAGAGCTCGCTATTCATATCAATTTCCCCTTCCATTGGTGAAAATTCCAAGCCGAAATTTATCAGAAAGAGTTACCCACTTCAAAGATGACGATGATGACCATAATACTTTCTTTGGGAAAATGATTGCTTACAGACTACGTCTGCTAAATTCCGAACATAGCCGGAAAGCAAGAAATGCAATTTTAGACATTTTAGACGAAGCAGAGGAAAAGCAAAAAGAAGACGACAAGAAAAAGAAAGATCAAGAAACTCAAACTCAAGAAGAAGTGGCAGGTGAAGAAGGCAAAGTTAGAGTGACAAGTAAAACTTATGTAAGTCATGAACTCAATCAGACTTTGGAAAAGCCCCCGATAGAAATAAAAAGAGAAGCAAGTGAGGCCTATGAAGAGAACATGAGTGAAATGAGTAATGAAGAAGATCCAAATCTAGAAAAGCAACCTTTCAGAAATCAGACTTGGGAAGAGCATTCATTGAAATTACTGCACAAAATAGCTCGTGATGAAAATGTAACTGAAGGGACTAGTGAAGATGTTCTGAGACTGCCAAATGAAGTTAAAGAAGAATTCGATCAAAATCATGTTGAAAATATAACTGAAGGGACTAGTGAAGAGGTTCTGATTCCTGAAGCACTGCTTCTTTAGCTTTGCAAAAACGAAGATAAAGCAGTCATTTAAATTCAAAGCAGATTGTGCAAAAGAAAAAAATGTCTGAGTAACTACCTCTTGAGGTTTCTTCTTCATTTGTTAGCTGATAGTGCATATTTGATTTTGAAATTGGATTTGGCATCTGGGGGCTTCTCAGACTACCAAATGAAGTTAAAGAAGAAATAGATCAAACTCATGATGATAATATGACTGAAGGGACTAGTGAAGAGGTTCTGATTCCTGAAGCACTGCTTCTTTCACTTTGCAAACATAAAGATAGAGCACTCATTTAAATTCAAAGTATATCATATACAAGAAAAAACGTCTGAGTAACTACCTCTTGAGGTTACTTCTTCATTTGTTAGCTGACAGTGCACATTTAGTTTTGAAATAAGATTTGGCATCTGTTTGCTTCTCAGACTGCCAAATGAAGTTAAAGAAGAAATAGATCAAACTCATGATGATAATATAAGTGAAGGGACTAGTGAAGAGGTTTTAATTCCTGAAGTACTGCTTATTTAACTTTGCTAACATAAAGATAAAGCAGTCTTTTAAATTCAAAGTAGATTATATACAAGTAAAAACGTCTGAGTAACTACCTCTTGAGGTTACTTCTTCATTTGTTAGCTGACAGTGCACATTTAGTTTTGAAATAAGATTTGGTATCTGTGGGCTTCTCAGACTGCCAAATGAAGTTAAAGAAGAAATAGATCAAACTCATGATGATAATATAAGTGAAGGGACTAGTGAAGAGGTTTTAATTCCTGAAGTACTGCTTATTTAACTTTGCTAACATAAAGATAAAGCAGTCCTTTAAATTCAAAGCAGATTATATACAAGAAAAAACGTCTGAGTAACTACCTCTTGAGGTTACTTCTTCATTTGTTAGCTGACAGTGCATATTTAGTTTAGAAATGGGATTTGGCATCTGGGGGATTCTCAGACTGCAAACTGGAGTATGACCTGGCCGGGAATCAAAAGTCAAAGCAAATTATGTACAAACAGCAATTTCTAAGCAGCTATATTTTTAAGTTACTACCTTGTTTGTAAAATGATTATGCGTCAGTGCATACTATATTTCAGAATATAATTCACCTTTGAAATGGGATAAGTAGAAAAAGAAGACATTTTAGAGGTTTTCAAACCATATAATGGATGTAGATCTTGAATTATATCAAACTTATAAAGAAAATACAAATGAAGGGAATAGTGAACGAAAATGTGAAATTTTTAGCGCCACTTCTTTAACTCTGATAAACTTGAAGAAAGGTCAGTCACTTTGAAGTCAAAGCAGATTATGTACTAAGAAGAAATGTTCTGCGGATCTATATTTTAAAGTTACTTCTATGTGTGTTACAAGATATTGCATATTCAGTTTAAAAATGAGATAAATAAAAAAGAAGACATTTCAGAGAGTTCTTGGACTTCAACAAACCAGTTCAAGAGGATCGATAACAATGAACGATGCGTTTAAGTCAATACCGTAGAAAATGTAAATAGTGCGTTGTGATGTCCGATAGCGTGGGCCCCCCTCAGAAACGTAATGGTTTTCAGTGTTTACCTTTTTCCTTTATCGGCGTCTTACTTGAATAAATCTACATTTATTCTAATCGAGTTCTTCAAAGACGAAGAATTAATTCTTGTTCAGTAAGGTAATTTGCGTGGCTACTAGACGTAGACAAAATGGACTCCACCCATATGAGAAAAAATTTTCTCTATTGAGAAAAACACGGAATCCATTGATGACTATTTAAATGATTTCTATTTTAAACCAGGATTTTTCGGGAGGCTTAAAAAACTTTCAAAAACGCATCAAAAATATGTTTATATGCATTTTCGTTACTTTTTTATGGGTCAAACGGAAATTTCGGGGGAGGGGTCATTCCCCCTAACCTTTTCTACCTTAAGCCTTTTTTGTCAGTCGTTTTCTTACCTGAAGGTATTTATGTGTCTATTCCGGTCACAGTTCTTTAAAAATCAAGAATTATTTTCGTTCATTACATTCAATCTGCGTGACTGCTAAATGTAGGAGAAATTAGACTCAATTGAAGACCATTTAAACGAATTCATTTACCTTGTACCTTTTTTCACAACCCCTTTCTTGTCTGAAGGTATTTATGCGTATATTCCAGTCAGAAATTCCTTTAAAAACAAAGGTAAACCACAACCAAACACTACTGAAATATTACAACTCGAGCATTTCAACGAAAGAAATTCAAAATGAACTTTGAAAAATCATGAAAATGTAGCTTTGATAAGGTAAACCACAACAAAACACTACTGAAATATTCCAACTCTTGCATTTCAACGAAAGAAAATCAAAATGAACTTTGAAAAATCAAGAAAAAGTAAATGTGACATGGTAAACCATAACCAAACACTACTAAAATATTCCAACTCTTGCATTTCAACGAAAGAAATTCAAAATGAACTTTGAAAAATCAAGAAAATGAAACTGTGACAAGGTAAACCACAACCAAACACTACTGAAATATTCCAACTCTTGCATTTCAGCGAAAGAAATTCAAAATGAACTTTGAAAAATCAAGAAAATGTAACTGTGACACTGAAATATTCCAACTCTTGCATTTCAGCGAAAGAAATTCAAAATGAACTTTGAAAAATCAATAAAAGGTAACCGTGACAAGGTAAAACACAACAAAACACTACTGATATATTCCAAATCTTGCATTTCAACGAAAGAAATTCAAAATGCACTTTGAAAAATCAAGAAAATGTAACTGTGCCAAGTTAAACCACAATCAAACACTACTGAAATATTCCAATTCTTGCATTTCATCGAAAGAAATTCAAAATGAACTTTAAAAAATCAAGAAAATGTAACTGTGACACTGAAATATTCCAACTCTTGCATTTCAGCGAAAGAAATTCAAAATTAACTTTGAAAAATCAAGAAAATGTAACTGTGACAAGGTAAACCACAACCAAACACTACTGAAATATTCCAACTCTTGCATTTCAGCGAAAGAAATTCAAAATGAACTTTGAAAAATCAAGAAAATGTAACTGTGACAAGGTAAACCACAACCAATCTCTACTGAAATATTCCAACTCTTGCATTTCAGCGAAAGAAATTCAAAATGAACTTTGAAAAATCAAGAAAATGTAACTGTGACATGGTAAACCACAACCAAACACTACTGAAATTCAAAATGAACTTTGAAAAATCAAGAAAATGTAACTGTGACAAGGTTAAACCACAACCAAACACTACTGAAGTATTCCAACTCTTGCATTTCAGCGAAAGAAATTCAAAATGAACTTTGAAAAATCAAGAAAATGTAACTGTGACAAGGTAAACCACAACCAAACACTACTGAAATATTCCAACTCTTGCATTTCAACGAAAGAAATTCAAAATGAACTTTGAAAAATCAAGAATTTGTAACTGTGACAAGGTAAACCACAACCAAACATTACTTAAATATTCCAACTATTCTATTACAGCGAAAGAAATTCAAAATGAACTTTGAAAAATCAAGAAAATGTAATTGTGACAAGGTAAATCACAACCAAACATTACTGAAATATTCCAACTCTTGCATTTCAACGACAGAAATTCAAAATGAACTTTGAAAAATCAAGAAAATGTAAATGTGACAAGGTGAAACACAACCAAACAGTAAAGAAATATTCCAACTCTTGCATTTCAACGAAAGAAATTCAAAATGAACTTTGAAAAATCAAGAAAATGTAACTGTGACAAGGTAAACCACAACCAAACACTACTGAAATATTCCAACTCTTGCATTTCAACGAAAGAAATTCAAAATGAACTTTGAAAAATCAAGAAAATGTAACTGTGACAAGGTAAACCACAACCAAACACTACTGAAATATTCCAACTCTTGCATTTCAACGAAAGAAATTCAAAATGAACTTTGAAAAATCAAGAAAATGTAACTGTGACAAGGTAAACCACAACCAAACACTACTGAAATATTCCAACTCTTGCATTTCAACGAAAGAAATTCAAAATGAACTTTGAAAAATCAAGAAAATGTAACTGTGACAAGGTAAACCACAACCAAACACTACTGAAATATTCCAACTCTTTCATTTCAACGAAAGAAATTCAAAATGTACTTTGAAAAATCAAGAAAATGTAACTGTGACAAGGTAAACCACAACCAAACACTACTGAAATATTCCAACTCTTGCATTTCAACAAAAGAAACTCAAAATGAACTTTGAAAAAATCAAGAAAATGTAACTGTGACAAGGTAAACCACAACCAAACATTACTGAAATATTCCAACTCTTGCATTTCAACGACAGAAATTCAAAATGAACTTTGAAAAATCAAGAAAATGTAACTGTGACAAGGTAAAACACAACCAAACACTACAGAAATATTCCAACTCTTGCATTTCAACGAAAGAAATTCAAAATGAACTTTGAAAAATCACGAAAATGTAACTTTGACAAGGTAAACCACGACCAAACACTACTGAAATAATCCAAATCTTGCATTTCAATGAAAGAAATTAAAAATTAACTTTGAAAAATAAAGAAAATGAAGCTTTAACAATGTAAACGCAAAAAAAAAAATACTGAAAAATAACAAATCTTGAATTTCAACGAAAGAAATTCAAAATGAACTTTGAAAAATCAAGAAAATGTAACTGTGTCAAGGTAAACCACAACCAAACACTACTGAAATATTCCAACTCTTGCATTTCAACGAAAGAAATTCAAAATGAACTTTGAAAAATCAAGAAAATGTAACTGTGACAAGGTAAACCACAACCAAACACTACTGAAATATTCCAACTCTTGCATTTCAACGAAAGAAATTCAAAATGAACTTTGAAAAATCAAGAAAATGTAACTGTGACAAGGTAAACCACAACCAAACACTACTGAAATATTCCAACTCTTGCATTTCAGCGAAAGAAATTCAAAATGAACTTTGAAAAATCAAGAAAATGTAACTGTGACAAGGTAAACCACAACCAAACACTACTGAAATATTCCAACTCTTGCATTTCAACGAAAGAAATTCAAAATGAACTTTGAAAAATCAAGAAAATGTAACTGTGACAAGGTAAACCACAACCAAACACTACTGAAATATTCCAACTCTTTCATTTCAACGAAAGAAATTCAAAATGAACTTTTAAAAATCAAGAAAATCTAAATGTGAACCTGAAATATTCCAACTATTTCATTTCAAAGAAAGAAATTCATAATGAACATTGAAAAATCAAGAAAAGGTAACTGTGACAAGGTAAACCACAACCAAACACTACTGAAATATTCCAACTCTTGCATTTCAGCGAAAGAAATTCAAAATGAACTTTGAAAAATCAAGAAAATGTAACTGTGACAAGGTAAACCACAACCAAACACTACTGAAATATTCCAACTCTTGCATTTCAGCGAAAGAAATTCAAAATGAACTTTGAAAAATCAAGAAAATGTAACTGTGACATGGTACACCACAACCAAACACTACTGAAATTAAAAATGAAATTTTAAAAATCAACAAAATGTAACTTTGACAAGGTAAACCACAACCAAACACTACTGAAGTATTCCAACTCTTGCATTTCAGCGAAAGAAATTCAAAATGAACATTGAAAAATCACGAAAATGTAACTGTGACAAGGTAAACCACAACCAAACACTACTGAAATATTTCAACTCTTGCATTTCAACGAAAGAAATTCAAAATGAACTTTGAAAAATCAAGAAAATGTAACTGTGACAAGGTAAACCACAACCAAACACTACTTAAATATTCCAACTCTTGCATTTCAACAAAAGAAATTCAAAATGAACTTTGAAAAATCAAGAAAATGTAATTGTGACAAGGTAAACCACAACCAAACATTACTGAAATATTCCAACTCTTGCATTTCAACGACAGAAATTCAAAATGAACTTTGAAAAATCAAGAAAATGTAACTGTGACAAGGGAAACCACAACCAAACACTACTGAAATATTCCAACTCTTGCATTTCAACGAAAGAAATTCAAATTGAACTTTGAAAAATCAAAAAAATGTAACTGTGACAAGGTAAACCACAACCAAACACTACTGAAATATTCCAACTCTTGCATTTCAACGAAAGAAATTCAAAATGAACTTTGAAAAAATCAATAAAATGTAACTATGAAAAAGTAAACCACAACCAAACACTACTGAAATATTCCAACTCTTGCATTTCAGCGAAAGAAATTCAAAATGAACTTTGAAAAATCGAGAAAATGTAACTGTGACAAGGTAAACCATAACCAAACACTACTGAAATATTCCAACTCTTGCATTTCAACGAAAGAAATTCAAAATGAACTTTGAAAAATCAAGAAAATGTAACTGTGACAAGGTAAACCACAACCAAACACTACTGAAATATTCCAACTCTTGCATTTCAACGAAAGAAATTCAAAATGAACTTTGAAAAATCAAGAAAATGTAACTGTGACACTGAAATATTCCAACTCTTGCATGTCAGCGAAAGAAATTCAAAATGAACTTTGAAAAATCAAGAAAATGTAACTGTGACAAGGTAAACCACAACCAAACACTACTGAAATATTCCAACTCTTGCATTTCAACGAAAGAAATTCAAAATGAACTTTGAAAAATCAAGAAAATGTAACTGTGACAAGGTAAACCACAACCAAAAACTACTGAAATATTCCAACTCTTGCATTTCAACCAAATAAATTCAAAATGAACTTTTAAAAATCAATAAAATTTAAATTTGACACCGAAAAAAAAAACCAATAGAAAAAAGAAGATATAAAATAAATATTAACTATGAAAAATAAAGAAAATGAAAATGTGACAAGGTAAACAACAACCAAACACTACTGAAATATTCCAACTCTTACATTTCAACGAAAGAAATTCAAAATGAACTTTGAAAAATCAAGAAAATGTAACTGTGACAAGGTAAACCACAACCAAACACTACTGAAATATTCCAACTCTTGCATTTCAGCGAAAGAAATTCAAAATTAACTTTGAGAAATCAAGAAAATGTAACTGTGACATGGTAAACCACAACCAAACACTACTGAAGTTCAAAATGAACTTTGAAAAATCAAGAAAATGTAACTGTGACAAGGTAAACCACAACCAAACACTACTGAAGTATTCCAACTCTTACATTTCAGCGAAAGAAATTCAAAATGAACTTTGAAAAATCAAGAAAATGTAACTGTGACAAGGTAAACCACAAGCAAACACTACTGAAATATTCCAACTCTTGCATTTCAACGAAAGATATTCAAAATTAACTGTGAAAAATAAATAAAATGTAACTGTGACAATTTAAACCACAGGCAAACCCTCCTGAAATAGTACACAACGTTCATTTCATAAATAGTAATAGGTAAATTACAAACGGTAATCAGTAAAAAAACACTACTGAAATATTAAAATTCTTGAATTTCAACTAAAGAAATTAAAAATGAACTTTGAAAAATCAAGAAAATGTAACTGTGACAAGGTAAACCACAACCAAACACTACTGAAATATTCCAACTCTTGCATTTCAACGAAAGAAATTCAAAATGAACTTTGAAAAATCAAGAAAATGTAACTGTGACACTGAAATATTCCAACTCTTGCATTTCAGCGAAAGAAATTCAAAATGAACTTTGAAAAATCAAGAAAAGGTAACTGTGACAAGGTAAACCACAACCAAACACTACTGAAATATTCCAACTCTTGCATTTCAGCGAAAGAAATTCAAAATGAACTTTGAAAAATCAAGAAAATGTAACTGTGACAAGGTAAACCACAACCAAACACTACTGAAATATTCCAACTCTTGCATTTCAGCGAAAGAAATTCAAAATGAACTTTGAAAAATCAAGAAAATGTAACTGTGACATGGTAAACCACAACCAAACACTACTGAAATTCAAAATGAACTTTGAAAAATCAAGAAAATGTAACTGTGACAAGGTAAAACACAACCAAACACTACTGAAATATTCCAACTCTTGCATTTCAGCGAAAGAAATTCAAAATGAACTTTGAAAAATCAAGAAAATGTAACTGTGACAAGGTAAACCACAACCAAACACTACTGAAATATTCCAACTCTTGCATTTCAACGAAAGAAATTCAAAATGAACTTTGAAAAATCAATAAAATGTAACTTTGACAATGTAAACCACAAACAAACACTACTCAACTATTCCAACTCTTGCATTTCAGCAAAAGAAATTCAAAATGAACCTTGAAAATATCAAGAAAATGTAAATGTGACAAGGTAAACCACAATCAAACACTACTGAAATATTCCAACTCTTGCATTTCAACGAAAGAAATTCAAAATGAACTTTGACAAATCAAGAAAATGTAACTGTGACAAGGTAAACCACAACCAAACACTACTGAAATATTCCAATTCTTGCATTTCAACAAAAGAAATTCAAAATGAACTTTGAAAAATCAAGAAAATGTAATTGTAACAAGGTAAACCACAACCAAACAGTACTGAAATATTCCAACTCTTGCATTTCAACGACAGAAAATCAAAATGAACTTTTAAAAATCAAGAAAATTTAACTGTGACAAGGTGAAACACAACCAAACAGTACTGAAATATTCCAACTCTTGCATTTCAAGGAAAGAAATTCAAATTGAACTTTGAAAAATCAAGAAAATGTAACTGTGACAAGGTAAACCACAACCAAACACTACTGAAATATTCCAACTCTTGCATTTCAACGAAAGAAATTCAAAATGAACTTTGAAAAAATCAAGAAAATATAACTGTGACAAGGTAAACCACAACCAAACACTACTGAAATATTCCAACTCTTGCATTTCAACGAAAGAAATTCAAAATGAACTTTGAAAAATCAAGAAAATGTAACTGTGACAAGGTAAACCATAACCAAACACTACTGAAATATTCCAACTCTTGCATTTCAACGAAAGAAATTCAAAATGAACTTTGAAAAATCAAGAAAATGTAACTGTGACAAGGTAAACCACAACCAAACACTACTTAAATATTCCAACTCTTTCATTTCATCGAAATAAATTCAAAATGAACTTTGAAAAATCAAGAAAATGTAACTGTGACACTGAAATATTCCAACTCTTGCATTTAAGCGAAAGAAATTCAAAATGAACTTTTAAAAATCAAGAAAAGGTAAATGTGACAAGGTAAACCACAACCAAACACTACTGAAATATTCCAACTCTTGCATTTCAACGAAAGAAATTCAAAATGAACTTTGAAAAATCAAGAAAATTTAACTGTGACAAGGTAAACCACAACCAAACACTACTGAAATATTCCAACTCTTTCATTTCAACGAAATAAAATCAAAATGAACTTTGAAAAATCAAGAAAATGTAACTGTGACACTGAAATATTCCAACTCTTGCATTTCAGCGAAAGAAATTCAAAATGAACTTTGAAAAATCAAGAAAAGGTAATTGTGACAAGGTAAACCACAACCAAACACTACTGAAATATTCCAACTCTTGCATTTCAGCGAAAGAAATTCAAAATGAACTTTGAAAAATCAAGAAAATGTAACTGTGACAAGGTAAACCACAACCAAACACTACTGAAATATTCCAACTCTTGCATTTCAGCGAAAGAAATTCAAAATGAACTTTGAAAAATCAAGAAAATGTAACTGTGACATGGTAAACCACAACCAAACACTACTGAAATTCAAAATGAACTTTGAAAAATCAAGAAAATGTAACTGTGACAAGGTAGACCACAACCAAACACTACTGAAATATTCCAACTCTTGCATTTCAGCGAAAGAAATTCAAAATGAACTTTGAAAAATCAAGAAAATGTAACTGTGACAAGGTAAACCACCACCAAACACTACTGAAATATTCCAACTCTTGCATTTCAACGAAAGAAATTCAAAATGAACTTTGAAAAATCAAGAAAATGTAACTGTGACAAGGTAAACCACAACCAAACACTACTGAAATATTCCAACTCTTGCATTTCAACGAAAGAAATTCAAAATGAACTTTGAAAAATCAAGAAAATGTAACTGTGACAAGGTAAACCACAACCAAACACTACTGAAATATTCCAACTCTTGCATTTCAACGAAAGAAATTCAAAATGAACTTTGAAAAATCAAGAAAATGTAACTGTGACAAGGTAAACCACAACCAAACACTACTGAAATATTCCAACTCTTGCATTTCAACGAAAGAAATTCAAAATGAACTTTGAAAAATCAAGAAAATGTAACTGTGACAAGGTAAACCACAACCAAACACTACTGAAATATTCCAACTCTTGCATTTCAACGAAAGAAATTCAAAATGAACTTTGAAAAATCAAGAAAATGTAACTGTGACAAGGTAAACCACAACCAAACACTACTGAAATATTCCAACTCTTGCATTTCAACGAAATAAATTCAAAATGAAATTTTAAAAATAAATAAAATGTATCTGTTAAAATGTAAACCACAAACAAACAATACTTAAATATTCCAACTCTTTCATTTAATCGAAATAAATTAAAAATGAACATTAAAAAAAAAAATAAAATTTAAAAGTTACAAGGAAAACCACATACAAACTATACTGAAATATTCAAACTCTTGCATTTCAACTACAGAAATTCAAAATGAACTTTGAAAAATCAAGAAAATGTAACTCTGACAAGGTAAACCACAACCAAACACTACTGAAATATTCCAAATCTTGCATTTCAACGAAAGAAATTCAAAATGAACTTTGAAAAATCAAGAAAATGTAACTGTGACAAGGTAAACCACAACCAAACACTACTGAAATATTCCAACTCTTGCATTTCAACGAAAGAAATTCAAAATGAACTTTGAAAAATCAAGAAAATGTAACTGTGACAAGGTAAACCACAACCAAACACTACTGAAATATTCCAACTCTTGCATTTCAACGAAAGAAATTCAAAATGAACTTTGAAAAATCAAGAAAATGTAACTGTGACAAGGTAAAACATAATCAAACATTACTGAAATATTCCAACTATTACATTTAAACTAAATAAATTCAAAATTAAATTTGAAAAAAGAAATAAATATAAAATTTTAAAATTAAGAAAACACCAAAAAGAAAATGAAAAATTCAAAAAATTGCTTTTAAACGAATGAAATTCAAAATGAACTTTGAAAAATCAAGAAAATGTAACTGTGACAAGGTAAACCACAACCAAACACTACTGAAATATTCCAACTCTTGCATTTCAACGAAAGAAATTCAAAATGAACTTTGAAAAATCAAGAAAATGTAACTGTGACAAGGTAAACCACAACCAAACACTACTGAAATATTCCAACTCTTGCATTTCAACGAAAGAAATTCAAAATGAACTTTGAAAAATCAAGAAAATGTAACTGTGACAAGGTAAACCACAACCAAACACTACTGAAATATTCCAACTCTTGCATTTCAGCGAAAGAAATTCAAAATGAACTTTGAAAAATCAAGAAAATGTAACTGTGACAAGGTAAACCACAACCAAACACTACTGAAATATTCCAACTCTTGCATTTCAACGAAAGAAATTCAAAATGAACTTTGAAAAATCAAGAAAATGTAACTGTGACAAGGTAAACCACAACCAAACACTACTGAAATATTCCAACTCTTGCATTTCAACGAAAGAAATTCAAAATGAACTTTGAAAAATCAAGAAAATGTAACTGTGACACTGAAATATTCCAACTCTTGCATTTCAGCGAAAGAAATTCAAAATGAACTTTGAAAAATCAAGAAAATGTAACTGTGACAAGGTAAACCACAACCAAACACTACTGAAATATTCCAACTCTTGCATTTCAGCGAAAGAAATTCAAAATGAACTTTGAAAAATCAAGAAAATGTAACTGTGACAAGGTAAACCACAACCAAACACTACTGAAATATTACAACTCTTACATTTCAGCGAAAGAAATTCAAAATGAACTTTGAAAAATCAAGAAAATGTAACTGTGACAAGGTAAACCACAAACAAACACTACTTAAATTAAATATGATCTTTGAAAAATCAAGAAAATGTAACTGTGACAAGTTAAAACACAACAAAACACTACTGAAGTATTCCAACTCTTGCATTTCATCTAAAGAAATTCAAAATTAACTTTGAAAAATCAATAAAAGGTAACTGTGACAAGGTAGACCACAACCAAACACTAGTGAAATATACCAACTATTGCATTTCAATGAAAGAAATTCGAAATCAGCTATAAAAAACAAAGAAAATGTAACTGTGACAAGGTAAACAACAACCAAACACTACTGAAATATTCCAACTATTGCATATCAACTATCGAAATACAACTTGAACTTTGAAAAATCTATAAAATGTAATTGTGACAAGGTAAAACACAACCAAACACTACTGAAATATTCCAACTCTTTCATTTCAACTAAAGAAATTCAAAATGAACTATCAAAAATCAATAAATTTTATCATTTACAAGGTAAAACAAAACCAAACACTACTGAAATATTCCAACTCGTTAATTTCAGCGAAAGAAATTAAAAATGAAATTTGAAAAATCATGAAAATGTAATTGTGACATGGTAAACCACAACCAAACACTACTGAAATATTCCAACTCTTGCATTTCAACGAAAGAAATTCAAAATGAACTTTGAAAAAATCAAGAAAATGTAAGTGTGACAAGGTAAACCACAACCAAACACTACTGAAATATTCCAACTCTTGCATTTCAACGAAAGAAATTCAAAATGAACTTTGAAAAATCAAGAAAATGTAACTGTGACAAGGTAAACCACAACCAAACACTACTGAAATATTCCAACTCTTGCATTTCAACGAAAGAAATTCAAAATGAACTTTGAAAAATCAAGAAAATGTAACTGTGACAAGGTAAACCACAACCAAACACTACTGAAATATTCCAACTCTTGCATTTCAACGAAAGAAATTCAAAATGAACTTTGAAAAATCAAGAAAATGTAACTGTGACACTGAAATATTCCAACTCTTGCATTTCAGCGAAAGAAATTCAAAATGAACTTTGAAAAATCAAGAAAATGTAATTGTGACAAGGTAAACCACAACCAAACACTACTGAAATATTCCAACTCTTGCATTTCAACGAAAGAAATTCAAAATGAACTTTGAAAAATCAAGAAAATGTAACTGTGACAAGCTAAACCACACCCAAACACTACTGAAATATTCCAACTCTTGCATTTCAACGAAAGAAATTAAAAATGAACTTTTAAAAATCAATAAAATTTAAATTTGACAATGAAATAGTCCAACTATATCATTACAGATAAATAAATTCAAAATTAACTTTGAATAATCAATAAAAGGTAACTGTGACAAGGTTAACCACAACAAAACACTACTGAAATATTCCAACTCTTGCATTTCAACGAAAGAAATTCAAAATGAACTTTGAAAAATCAAGAAAATGTAACTGTGACAAGTTAAACCAAAACAAAACACTACTTACATATTAAAACTCATGAATTAAAGAGATAGAAATTCAAAATGAACTTTGAAAAATCAAGAAAATGTAACTGTGACAAGGTAAACCACAACCAAACACTACTGAAATTCAAAATGAACTTTGAAAAATCAACAAAATGTAACTTTTACAAGGTAAACCACAACCAAACACTACTGAAGTATTCCAACTCTTGCATTTCAGCGAAAGAAATTCAAAATGAACTTTGAAAAATCAAGAAAATGTAACTGTGACAAGGTAAACCACAACCAAACACAACTGAAGTATTCCAACTCTTGCATTTCAACGAAAGAAATTCCAAATTAAGTTTGAAAAATAAAGAAAATGTAACTGTGAATATTTACATCAAAGCCAATCACTACTGAACAAGTAAAAAAAGAGCGTTTCAGATATAAAAATATGTAAATTTCACAAGGTAAACCGTAACCAAACACTCATGAAATATTACAACTCTTGAATTTCAACTAAAGAAATTAAAAAGGAAGAAAATGTAACTGTGACAAGGTAAACCACAACCAAACACTACTGAAATATTCCAACTCTTGCATTTCACCGAAAGAAATTCAAAATGAACTTTGAAAAATCAAGAAAATGTAACTGTGACACTGAAATAATCCAACTCTTGCATTTCAGCGAAAGAAATTCAAAATTAACTTTGAAAAATCAAGAAAATGTAACTGTGACAAGGTAAACCACAACCAAACACTACTGAAATATTCCAACTCTTGCATTTCAGCGAAAGAAATTCAAAATGAACTTTGAAAAATCAAGAAAATGTAACTGTGACAAGGTAAACCACAACCAAACACTACTGAAATATTCCAACTCTTGCATTTCAGCGAAAGAAATTCAAAATGAACTTTGAAAAATCTAGAAAATGTAACTGTGACATGGTAAAACAAAACCAAACAATACTGAAATTCAAAATGAACTTTGAAAAATCAAGAAAATGTAACTGTGACAAGGTAAACCACAACCAAACACTACTGAAATATTCCAACTCTTGCATTTCAGCGAAAGAAATTCAAAATGAACTTTGAAAAATCAAGAAAATGTAACTGTGACAAGGTAAACCACAACCAAACACTACTGAAATATTCCAACTCTTGCATTTCAACGAAAAAAATTCAAAATGAACTTTGAAAAATCAAGAAAATGTAACTGTGACAAGGTAAACCACAACCAAACACTACTGAACTATTCCAACTCTTGAATTTCAGCAAAAGAAATTCAAAATGAACTTTGAAAAAATCAAGAAAATGTAACTGTGACAAGGTAACCACAACCAAACACTACTGAAATATTCCAACTCTTGCATTTCAACGAAAGCAATTCAAACTGTACTTTGAAAAATCAAGAAATTGTAACTGTAACAAGGTAAACCACAACCAAACACTACTGAAATATTCCAACTCTTGCATTTCAGCGAAAGAAACTCAAAATGAACTTTGAAAAATCAAGAAAATGTAACTGTGACAAGGTAAACCACAACCAAACATTACTGAAATATTCCAACTCTTGCATTTCAACGACAGAAATTCAAAATGAACTTTTAAAAATCAATAAAATGTAATAGTGACAATGTGAAACACAACCAAACAGTACTTAAATATTCCAACTCTTGCATTTCAACGAAAGAAATTCAAATTGAACTTTGAAAAATCAAGAAAATGTAACTGTGACAAGGTAAAACACAACCAAACACTACTGAAATATTCAAAGTCTTGCTTTTCAACGAAAGAAATTCAAAATGAACTTTGAAAAAATCAAGAAAATGTAACTATGACAAGGTAAACCACAACCAAACACTACTGAAATATTCCAACTCTTGCATTTCAACGAAAGAAATTCAAAATGAACTTTGAAAAATCAAGAAAATGTAACTGTGACAAGGTAAACCACAACCAAACACTACTGAAATATTCCAACTCTTGCATTTCAATGAAAGAAATTCAAAATGAACTTTGAAAAATCAAGAAAATGTAACTGTGACAAGGTAAACCACAACCAAACACTACTGAAATATTCCAACTCTTGCATTTCAACGAAAGAAATTCAAAATGAACTTTGAAAAATCAAGAAAATGTAACTGTGACAAGGTAAACCACAACCAAACACTACTGAAATATTCCAACTCTTGCATTTCAGCGAAAGAAATTCAAAATGAACTTTGAAAAATCAAGAAAATGTAACTGTGACAAGGTAAACCACAACCAAACACTACTGAAATATTCCAACTCTTGCATTTCAACGAAAGAAATTCAAAATGAACTTTGAAAAATCAAGAAAATGTAACTGTGACAAGGTAAACCACAACCAAACACTACTGAAATATTCCAACTCTTGCATTTCAACGAAAGAAATTCAAAATGAACTTTGAAAAATCAAGAAAATGTAACTGTGACAAGGTAAACCACAACCAAACACTACTGAACTATTCCAACTCTTGCATTTCAGCGAAAGAAATTCAAAATGAACTTTGAAAAATCAAGAAAATGTAACTGTGACAAGGTAAACCACAACCAAACACTACTGAAATATTCCAACTCTTTCATTTCATATAAATAAATACAAAATGAACTTTGAAAAATCAAGAAAATGTAATTGTGACAAGGTAAACCACAACCAAACACTACTGAAATATTCCAACTCTTACATTTCAGCGAAAGAAATTCAAAATGAACTTTGAAAAATCAAGAAAATGTAACTGTGACAAGGTAAACCACAACCAAACACTACTGAAATATTCCAACTCTTGCATTTCAACGAAAGAAATTTAAAATGAACTTTGCAAAATCAAGAAAATGTAACTGTGACAAGGTAAAACTGAGTCTCTCAATCTCCTTAAAGCTCTTTTAAAAGATACAAAAACTACTTATTTAACACAAAAAATTTCGTTTTTAATGACCACCAAGTAAAGAAAAAAACACACGTAATCAGGCAACTGAGTCTCTCAAACCCCATAAAGCTCTTTTAAAAGATAAAAAAACTACTTATTTAACACAAAAATTTCGTTTTTAATGACCATCAATTAAACAAAAACCACATGGAATCTTGCAACTGAGTCTCACAATACCCGTAAAGCTCTTTTAAAAGATACAAAAAATACTTCTTTAACACAAATATTTAGTTTTTAATTACCACCAAGTAAAGAAAAACCACTAAGAATCCGGCACCTGAGTCTCTCAATCCCCTTAAAGCTCTTTTAAAAGATACAAAAACCACTTATTTAACACAAAAATTACGTTTTTAATGACCATCAAGTAAAGAAAAACCACACGGAATCCGGCAACTGAGTCTCTCAATCCCCGTAAAGCTCTTTTAAAAGATACAAAAACTACTTATTTAACTCAAAAATTTAGTTTTTAATGAGGACTAAGTAAAGGAAAACCACACGGAATTAGGCACCTGAGTCTCTCGATCCCGTTAAAGCTCTGTTAAAAGATACAAAAACAACTTAGTTAAAACCATAATATCGTTTTTAATGACCAACAAGTAAAGAAAATCCACACGGAATTAGGCAACTGAGTCTCTCAATCCCCGTAAAGCTATTTTAAAAGATACAAAAACTACTTTTTTAACAAAAAATTTTCGTTTTTATTTAACACCAAGTAAAGAAATAGCACATGGAATCCGGCAACTGAGTCTCTCAATCCCCGTAAAGCTCTTTTAAAAGATACAAAAACTAATTATTTAACACAAAAATTTCGTTTTTAATTACCAACAAGTAATGAAAAACCACACGTACTCAGTCGACTGGGTCTATCATGCCGCGATAATCTATTTTTAATTATAAAAAAAATGATTTTTTAACACAAAATTTTCGTTTTTAATGACCATCAAGTAAAGAAAAACCACACGGAATCAGGCAACTGAGTCTCTCAATCCCCTTAAATCATTTTTAAAATATACAAAAACTAATTATTAAACACAAAAATTTCATTTTTAATGACCATCAAGTAAAGAAAAACCACACGGAATGAGGCAACTGAGTCTCTCAATACCCGTAAAGCTCTTTTAAAAGATACAAAAACTACTGATTTAACACAAAAATTTCGTTTTTAATGACAAACAAGTAAAGAAAAACCACATGGAATCAGGCAACTGAGTATCTCAATCCCCGTAAAGCTCTTTTAAAAGATACAAAAACTACTTATTTAACACAAAAATTTCGTTTTTAATGACCACCAAGTAAAGAAAAACCACAAGGAATCAGGCAACTGAGTCTCTCAAACCCCTTAAAGCTCTTTTAAAAGATACAAAAACTACTTATTTAACACAAAAATATCGTTTTTAATGACCATCAAGTAAAGAAAAGATCACACGGAATTAGGCAACTGAGTCTCTCAAACCCTGTAAAGTTCTTTTAAAAGATACAACAAATGACCACCAAGTAAAGAAAAATCACATGGAATCCAGCAACTGAGTCTCTCAATCCCCGTAAAGCTCTTTTAAAAGATACAAAAACTACTTATTTAACACAAAATTTTGTTTTTAATGACCATCAAGTAAAGAAAAATCACACGGAATTAGGCAACTGAGTCTCTCAAACCCTGTAAAGCTCTTTTAAAAGATACAAAAACTACTTATTTAACACAAAAATTTATTTTTAAATTACAATAAAGTAAAGTAAAAACACAAGGAATTAGGCAACTGAGTCTCTCAAACCCAGTAATGCTCTTTTAAAAGATAAAAAAACTAATTATTTAACACAAAAATTTCGTTTTTAATGACCATCAAGTAAAGGAAAACCACACGGAATTAGGCAACTGAGTCTCTCAAACCCCTTAAAGCTCTTTTAAAAGATACAAAAAAAATACTTATTTAACACAAAAATTTAATTTTTAATTACCATCAAATAAAGAAAAATCACACAGAATTAGGCAACTGATCCTCTCAAACCCCTTAAAACTCTAATAAAAGATATAAAAACTAATTATTTAACACAAAAATATAGTTTATAATTACCAACAAGAAAAGAAAAATCCCATTGAATAAGGAACCTGATTCTCTCAAACCCCTTAAAGCTCTTTTAAAATATATAAAAACTACTTATTTTAACACAAAATACAAGCAAGCAAATAACATGGGAATTCCTATACACGCAAGCAAATAACTGAGTTATTTTTACGTCACAATGTTTCAACTTAAAATCATTCTAATTATAGCATCCCATTTATCATAATTTAATTACATGTTACTATTTCTTAACCATCGGAAGTTTAACATCACACGGAATTAGGCAACTGAGTCTCTCAAACCCCTTAAAGCTCTTTTAAAAGATATAAAAACTACTTATTTTAACACAAAATAAAAGCAAGCAAATAACATGGGAATTCCTATACACGCAAGCAAATAATTGAGTTATTTTTACGTCACAATGTTTCAACTTAAAATCATTCTAATTATAGCATCCCATTTTCTCATACTTTAATTACCTGTTACGCTTTCTTAACCATCGGAAGTTTAACCAACGTAAATTAAGTTATAGACAATACTGGTTTAATCTCTTGGCAAAGGTGTAATGACCTGTTTACCTACCAGAAAAAAACCTGTTTGGTACGGGGGCGTTGGCAAATTCATTAGAAGGACTCAAATCCTAATCACCAATCAAGTTATACTCGTTCCTCTCGGCAAAGGTGTAATGACCTGTTTACCTACCAGAAAAATATATATATATATATATATATATATATATATATATATATATATATTGGCAACTAAAAAGAGACATCGGTTTTGGTTTACCACTAAAAAAAGACACTGAACTTTGAAATTGCGTAAATCCTCTTGACAAAGAGTGTAATGACCAGTAAAATAGGACTACCAGAAAAACCGGAAGGAACATAAAGGCTCAGAATTCAATAGAAGGACTATACTTTTATGGGCATCTTCGGGACTAATGTTGGTTAAATATAAAGATATATGTTTGATATGGTCTTTTACTTCAATTTCTGTTCTTTTTGGGTTTCATTTATTTTTTTTGCAATTTCTGTTCGTTTTCAGTTTGAGCTTTATAGGATTATTTATTACTTTATTTTATTTATTTATAAATAGGACTTTATTTATGCTGGTCTTATGTTTGATATGGCTCTCTACTCATAATAATTTTGCATATGACTGTAGCTGGCCCCTTCTTAGCCCCTTAGTTTTTGGTTTTGCCTCCAATGGAAGCTAAATTTACTTATCAACATTACAGGCTGGATGATTAAGATTGACCTAGTCAAATGCCATATATGCTGGAAATTATTTTGGCAAGATCTGCATTTTTTATAGGAATGTAATATTATGTAATATATTATATAATATAATATAGAAATTTATAGGAATAATATATTATTTCCAAATAACGGAAAGTCCGAGTCCTTTCCTAGAAATTAATTTGCAACAATTGCAGAAATTAATTAATTTACATTTAGATAAATTTCTTGTGTTTCAGGTATTACAGCTATGGATAATCTCCCTAATGAAATCCTGCAAAAAATTTTCAGTTTCTTGTCTGGACCATCCTTATTTTATGCTGGAATGGTTTCTGCAAGGTGGCGATCCATAATCTATCGGGTTTACCTGAAGGAAAGCGTAAGCAAGAAATTTGGCTGGTTGAAATGTTTTTTTTTCTTTTTTCTTCGGCTTTTTAAAATAGTCAGTGGACAAAAATGATGTACATTTTTACATAGCTTTATGATTTTGAAAAACGAATACCCACTATACCTACTTTTTTTTTTTTTTTTTTTTTTTTTTTTTTTTTTTTTTCTGGAGCAATGAGGAAGAGCAAAGAGTCCTTGAAGATTTAATCCATGTTAATATATAGACCTAGTGCCATTTTCTCATGAGCAATGAGGAAGAGCAAAGAGTCCTTGAAGATTTAATCCATGTTAATATATAGACCTAGTGCCATTTTCTCATGAGCAATGAGGAAGAGCAAAGAGTCCTTGAAGATTTAATCCATGTTAATATATAGACCTAGTGCCATTAAGCTTGTTTGGTGTTACTTGTATCATGTTAGATAATTTGGTCCAAGCTGTATCGAATATCTTTAAAATAATATCCATTTTCGACGTAATACCTTGAATTGTGTATCCTTTTCCAACACCACACTGCCTTTCTATGAAGAACAAATAAACGTTCAAATGGGAATAAGTCTATTTATTTAGACACTGAAAACAGGCATAAAAGTCTAGATCTTTCCATCACATATACAGCGATCGTCATCAGTATAAATACATAAGTATTAAAATCAAAACTAACATATTTATACAAAAGAAAATAATTAATTTCCGGGTCATTCACTGGATTTTCACTAAGTCACTCATTATAAGACAGAGAAGACTCCGCCACCTTCATTGGAAATTCATTTTATATTTCGGCAAGATTAAAGAAGAAAATTTACATCTCTAGACTTTTGAATTTGTCATTTAGATAGTGAAAACAGGTACAAAAGTCTAGGTATTTCGATCACATATACAGCGATCGTCATCAGTAGAAATACATAAGTATTAAAATAAAAACTAACATATTTATACAAAAGAAAATAATTAATTTCCGGGTCATTCACTGGATTTTCACTAAGTCACTCATTATAAGACAGAGAAGACCTTCATTTGGAAATTCATTTTACATTTAGGCACGATTAAAGAAGAAAACTTACATCTCTAGACTTTCGAATGAACCCTGTCACTGAACTCTCAGAAAAATCTAGTGAATGACCCGGAAGTTACTTATTTTGTATTGTATAATATGTTAGTTTATAATAAATAACAGTTTTAGTTTTTATACTTATGTATTTTTACTGATGAAGATTGCTGTATATGTATCAAGACTTTTGTACCTATTTTCACTGTCTAGATGAAAGGACTTATCGCCATTTGAATGTTTATTTGTTTATAATACTATATTAATTGTATTCCAGGTTTTGTTTTTACATTGCGAGCTTTGTTGCATATAATACCTTCAATGCCAAAAAAACTATGGCAGAAATTTCAATTACAGATTTACTTCAGTGCTATACCACACTTCTATATATTACCTATTCCTTTAAGTAATAGCTAAGAAATACGACTGAAGTTCTCTTGTGTCCCATACAAGGCTATCACCAACAGCAAGAATCAATTATTTCAATCAAAGTAAAAATTAGTTTTGACGTATTCGGTAGTTTTTATAGGAGGGGTGAAAAGTCCTTTAAGTGTACTGGATTAATTTTGAATGAAAAATCATGTCTAAAGTTACGCTTAAAATGTAAAAACAATAAAAAAATCGTGTCTAAAGTTACACTTAAAATGTGAAAAAAATTATGTCTAAAGTTACACTTAAAGTGTGAAAACTAAAGAATCATCTAAAGTTAAACTTACATCATAAAAACAAAAAAAATCGTGCTTAAATTACACTTGAAGTGTAAAAAAAAAATAATGTCTAAAGTTACACTTAAAGTGTAAAAACTAAAAAATCATGTCTGAAGTTCTGCTTAAAGTGTAAAAACTAAAAAATCGTGCCTAAAGTTACCTTTAAAATGTAAAAACAAAAAAATCGTGTCCAAAGTTACACTTAAAGTGTAAAAAGAAAAAAAAAATCATATCTGAAGTTATACTCAAAGTTTAAAAACTAGTAATTCAGGTTAAGCAAAATCAAAGTAAAAAATGTGAGGGGCTAATTCTTTAAAATTTGCTGTCAAATACCAAACTGTAAAATATCCGACTTCGATTTAAGTTAAATCGAATCGTTAAATACTTAAATTAAATCAAGGAAAAAAATAAAAAAATAATACAATCGAGGTTGGGAATTGAGCATGTTTAGTCATGTTATATTTAAGCTTTATGGTGGAAGCGGAAAAACCAGCTAGGCATCAGCTGAAAATGGTGCTGATTTTATTAAGTTTCTAAATCTTTCGTATTCTTCCAATTTAAATCTAAAAAAAAGAATTATATTCTGAAAATTTTTAATAAAGCACGTATATCCTAAGTGAATTCACATAAAGTAATATTGGGCATGTGTGTGGCCATAACCTATAAATAAGTTTTGAAGCTTTTGTTTTGATAAAATGTTTAAAGATTCAAACTTTTAAACTAAAGCTTAAAATTGTTAACCTGTTAAAAGTTTTTGTTAAAGAGCTAAAATTTTGGTAAATTCCAAAAACTAAATAAAAAAAATCACAAACGCTGATAAATATACAGCTTACTTAGGGCAAAAGCTGAAATGCAGCTAATTTCCAATGCCCTTATTGACTTAAAGTTTCTGTATTGCCGATGGGTTTATTAAACATTTCGTAGTAACGAACTGTAAGTAAGGAGCGACCCGGCTCAATGGTAACCGGAACTCTAAAAAAAGGAATTTTGATACCATTAGATACATCAAAGGAATCAGATTCTAATGCTGATTTCAAATATAAAGTTTCACCTACTTTAGTTTTACCTTTCAAAAGTTACGCGCCTGAGAAAATTTAGCTGATTTTCGAAAAAAGGAGGAAAGACCCTCTAAAAGTTATAGAACCTTAATGAAAATCACACCATCATATTCAGTGTATCAGAGAACCCTCCTGTAGAGGTTTCAAGCTCCTATCTACAAAAATGTGGAATTTTCCAATTTTTGCCAGAAGAAAGATCACGGATGCGTGTTTATTTTATTTTATTTTCTTTTATTTTTTTCCTTTCTTCTTTTCCCCAGTGGTGATCGTATCGACCCAGTGGTCCTAGAATATCTTGGGAGGGCTCATTGGAACGGAAATTAAAAGTTCTAGTGCCCTTTTTCAGTGACCGAAAAATGGAGGGCAACTAGGCCCCCTCCCCCGCTCATTTTTTCCCAAAGTCACCCGATCAAAATTTTGAGATAGCCATTTTGTTCACCATGGTCGAAAATATGATAAAAATGTCTTTTAGGATGACTTTATCTCCCAAAGTCCCCGGGGGGAGGGTTGAAAGTTATGAACTTTACTCAATGCTAACATAGCCTATAGTATTGGTTATTGGGAAGTATACAGACGTTTTCAGGGGGGGATTTTTTCTGGTATGTGGGGGGAGGGTTTGGGTCGGGGGCTATATGGGAGGATCTTTTCCACGAAGGAAGTTTTCATGGGGGAAGGGACATTGTTATGAAGGGGGCGCCGGATTTCCCAGCATTATTAAAGAAAAAGATCAGAAATTAAATTAATTAAAAAAAACAAGTTTTTCAACAGATCAAATGAATGTGATTAAGAAGTCGTTTTTAAAGAATTGGAAAAAAATTTGAACTTTAGCTTAAAGATCAAGGTATTGCCTAAGGGGCAAAGCCAGTAATATACATGTCAAAAATTTATGAATATAGAAGTTCGTTACGTAAGTTAATTCGTAAGTTACGTATATTTATTACTAATAAAACGTTCGTAATAAAATTAAACAAGTTTCGAGAAAGCCATTTAACCAAATAAAAGTACAATTAATGTGCAAATTTTGTTTTAATTATTCATGTACGGTGAGCCAAAATCAAAAACTGTATTAATTCAAAAACGTTCAAAAATTAAATAAAAAAAAACAAGTTTTTTTAACTGAAAGTAAGGAACGACGTCAAAGCTTAAAACGAGCAGAAATTATTCCGTATATGAAAGGGGCTGTCCCCTCCTCAACGCCTCGCTCTTTACGCTAAAGTTTGAGTTTCTCACTACTCTATTTTTTTAAACAATAAAAAAAACTAGTGTAAAGAGCGAGGCGTTGAGGAGGGGACAGCCCCCTTCATATGCGGAATGATTTCTGTTCGTTTTAAGTTTTAACGTCGTTCCTTACTTTCAGTTAAAAAAACCTGTTTTTTTATTTAATAAAACAGAGAGCCAATGTAATTGAAGCATGATTCTCGGTACTCTAGAAAGGTATCTGCGAATATAATGCATTTATCTGTGCATGTAAACTCTAGAAACTTTTGGGCTGTGTTGTGCACCTACTACGATTAAAAAGATATAGAAAAGCAC
Organism: Artemia sp. Qi Xiang Cuo; assembly: GCF_049724085.1. NCBI lineage: Eukaryota > Metazoa > Arthropoda > Branchiopoda > Anostraca > Artemiidae > Artemia > Artemia sp. Qi Xiang Cuo. The sequence goes on from NC_142797.1 coordinate 83,163,459, forward strand.
TTTCCGCTAGACCTATCATTATAAGATGAGAAAAAAACTCGAGAAGAAGAAAAGGCGTGGATATTTACAGCCAGGGAAAATGGAATGCAAATATTTCGGCCGAGACCTTCCTTAGTGCAAAAATAAAAAGGATGTTAAAAAACGTAATTAAAAAGTAATAAAAACTAAACCGTAAAAATCACTATTAAAACAAAAGTAAGACCCTTTCCAAGTAACAACAAAAGAGTAACTGAATAAAAAATCAAGCAATGAATGGCAAATCAAGAGAATAAATCCGAGAATAAATCATTTTATTTAATGCTTTTTTAAAATCCAATCGCTTACCAGGTGTCATCTAACATTTTACTAAGTTGTGAAACAATATAACGTCGGAAAGAAAAGTATGAATTTATTAACTCATTATAAATTGGGCTCAAATAAGTTTCTCTCGTATCTCTATTAAGGGTTAAATTTTTGTGTATATATTTCTTGATTTCGACCGCCACTCTGAAAACTTGGAATATATTAGGCAAAAGACTTGAAAACTGCAATAAACTTCCAGAAATCATTTAAAAATCCAAAATTTGACAAGAAATACTTGAGGATTTCAGTTAGTGTGACAACCCTTAGACTTTGCATCAATTGACGCTTTTCTTCAAAGTCATTTTAATGTAATTAACTAAAATTAGCTCATTTGTAATGACAAAAGGTAACATTAGCACTTTTAAAGAGAGAAGGTTTCTTCGCTTCAGTTCCAAACAATGGTGTGTACTGTACAAAGCATTTCAATGGTAATGCTTTGTACGCATGAGTACAAAGCATTATTTTCTCTATAAAGTAAAACAAGAAATATTACCTAATATCATTTACACCTCAGTAAGCGCTTGCGTTTTAAATTTTGAAATTAAGAGCTGAGCAAAATACAAAATTTTGAGACACTTAACCAAATGACGCAACTAAATTTGTCAAATTCACCGTTTCTTTTTTTGGGGGGGAGGGGGGGCGTAGATTGGGTGTCTTAGCCTCTATGTAGAGCTTTCAAAACTTATTCAGATAAGTATTTCAAAACTTATCCTATTCCTTCAAGACATTGATGAACTATTCGAAGACATTCTTTTGTAAATCATGAATAAATTATTTAAACCCTTATCAAAAACATTTAATTCGATATATGTACAGCGGTGCTACCTGACAATATCACGCTTGGATTGGCCTCTGACTTCTTAAGTAGCGAAACTGGTACAGGAGAAATACGCATTAAGCTTTATAGCTTATGTTTCTTTATGCCAATTTCGTTACGTTCTGCAGTCCTAAGGCCCTCTCGCAAGACGACAATTTTGCTATCATTAAATAGCTGAGATTCAGTTTTGTTCATCTACAGCATTATATTTTTAAAATTTGCTTATTATTTTTTTATTTTATTTTTTTAGAAAAATTTTAGTCGAACTATAAAGACAGCAGCAGTACTTCTGCTGCTGTCATAATTTCTAAGAAGAATGCGACTTTCTCCTTTTAGTTTAGTGCTTTTAAACAGGAAAGATCCCGCGAACGATTGAAAATATGTATGGTATTCACGTTGATTATGCGTCAAGTAGAATTACGCCGGTACACAGGAGTAAAGGAGCCCCTATAATACCTTCTGGCTGGGTAAAAAAACCTGTCCTTAGTAAATTGGTGGAAAATACTTTTTCGTGTGTTGAACCTCTAATCCCCTGAAGAAAAATCCTTTTATGTACCGAACAAAGTTGTCGCTTTAAAAAGTTGCATCGTTATTTCAATCGTACACTAAATAAGGATAAAGAATGAGGTTGAAGTAGGGATGTCCTTGGTGAATTTTCAAGAACCTGTCCCTTTTTTCTATAGAGAGAATATGTGAAAACGCAAAATACAGATATTTTGACCTAAAATAATGTCTTGAAGCATCAAATCCCTTGTCAAATTTATAATCCCCCCTGAAAAGACTGGTAGTAATTGTTTTACAGGTAGTGATCTTCATAGTCATATATAATGTCAAATTCTCTTTAATTAAGTGATAGTTGCGCTCTGCCTACGCCTTTTGGAATCTCGAAAATATATAATAAAAATGCTTCAGGCCCAATCTTTTACATTTTAGCTATTAGGCTTCCTTATTCAGCGTGACCTGAAGATGGATACATCACATCGTTTGCTAAAGAACACAAGGCATGGATCATCATGGCTTCACAGCCAAAAAAAAATTGCACTTTACTGAAAAAATACAAATGAATGTCCATTGCCAGTTTAATATACATATACTGATATTTAGTAATCAAAATGTTAATATTATTTGATTTATTAAAGTTATAAAAGTAAAATTTGTAATTTTTCAGTAAAGTGCAAATTTTGTTCTGGCATTGGGAAGGCATAGGGGTTTTGCGCCCGACTTATGTTAATTTCTGCTCGTTTTGAGCTTGACTCGGCTATTTATTGTAATTTCTGTTCGTTTTAGGTTTCATTTATTTATTGATGCTCATTTGGGGTAGTTTCACGCTTGGTAGATTATTTGATTTTGTTTTAGCTCACTTTTTATTTAATGGAGTTCCTTACTTTTCTTTGAAAACTTATTTTGTGGAAAAAGTTTTTTTAATTAATTTCTGTTTGTTTTATGTTGTCATAGTCTTTTTAGAGAAAAAGAAAATAATACTTTAAATCTTCGTTATTTAAAGAATTTATAGTTTGGCCTGCTCTTTGTATGCTGGGGAAAGATTTTCAGCAATCTTTAACAACTTACACCCTCTTAAAAATTTGGACACAATAGTAGTGTTTAATTTAGTGTCATACCTCCTCTAGTTGATCTGAAATGGAAAACTTAATACGATTCACAAAAGAATCTGTTTACTTGCTTTGATAGCTTGGATACTCTTACGCTATTTTGATTTGGTTAAATTTTAAGAGCAGAAGTAGCCTCGAAAGTTTGAACATAATACCCTCACTCGTTCTTGCGATACTGTAGAGATGCCTTATTGGGAATTAGCATTAACACAGTGCATTTTGATTTAATCTTATGGCAACATTTAGTTTTTAAACATAAAGTCAAATGGAAGCTTGGCCGTGGGTGGGGGGGGGGGGGGTTTAGTTTCCCTCCAATCACTTTCAACTATTAAAAAGGGCATCAACCCGTTCTATTTTCAATCGAATGACCCCTTTTCGAAGTTCCTACGACAACTCCTTCGATACAAAGTGCCCAGGTCTAAACAACCACAACAACAAAAAAATAATACATTATACCCACATCGATCTTTACTATAAAAATATCAAGCCTTCCAATCACTTTCGACTATTAAAAAGGGTACTAGGCCTTTCGATTTCCAATTGAATGAGCCCTTTTTGAGTTTCTACGACAACACTTCCTATAAACACCTTATATGGCCCCACGGCATAAATTACAACCCTTACCTTAAGGGCTGTAAGGGTAGTTATCATCCGCTAAGACCTAATTTCCTGAACTTTCAACTACGTTAAACAAAATAGCTATCTCAAAATTTTGATTGGATGTGTCTGGGAAAACGGTGGGCGTGAGGGGGGCGTTAGTCTCTCTCCAATCACTTTCAACTATTAAAAAAGGCACTAGCCCTTTCAATTTCCAATCAAATGAGCCCTTTTGAAGTTTTTACGACAAAGCTTTCAATAAAAACCTTATATGCCCTCAGGGGATAACTTACAACCCTCGCCCTGAGGACTGGGGGGGGTTGTCACCATCAAAGACTTAATTTCCAGAACTTTCTACTACGTTGAACAAAGTGGCTCTCGGAAGATTTGATTGGATGTGTTTGGGGGAATGGTGGGCGTGAGAGGGGGGTTAGTTACCCTCCAATCACTTTCAACTATTAAAAAGGGCACTATACCTCTCTATTTCCAATTGAATCAGCCCCTTTTGAAGTTTTTACGACAATTCTATCATTAAAACCTTATATGCCCCCAGGGCATAAATTACAACCTTTGCACTGGGGATTCTTTGGGGTTTTTCGTCCTTAAACACATAATTTCCAGAACTTTCAACTACGTTGAACAAACTGGCTATCTCTAAACTTTGATTAAATGTATTTGGGGAAATGGTGGGCGTGAAGGGGGGGGGGGGGTTAATCACTCTCCACTCACTTTCGACTATTAAAAAGGGCAATTTCAATTTCCAGTCAAATGAGCCCCTTTTGAAGTATCTACAATAACTTTATATATAAACCTTATATGCCCCCAGGGTATAACTTACAACCCTACACTGAGGACTCTGATGGGGTTATTATCCTAAAAGAACTAATTTCTAGAACTTCCAACTACGTTGAACAAAATAGATATCTCAAAATTTTGAGTGGATGTGTTTGGGGAAATGGTGAGCGTGAGAGGGGGGTTAGTTGCCCTTCAATCACTTTCGACTAATAATAGGGTACTAGCCCTTTCAATTTTCAATTGAATGAGCCCTTTTAGATGTTTTTACAACATCGCTGTCTATAAAAACCTTACATGCTCCCTGGGCATAACTTACAACCCTTGCCCTGAGGGTTGGGGGGGAGGGGGTGGGTTTTCATCCTTAAAGACCAAATTTCCAAAACTTTCAACTACATTGAACAAAATGGCTATCTAAAAATTTTGATTGGATGCGTTTGGGGACAAGGTGGGCGTGAGAAGGCGGTTAGTTGCCCACAAATCACTTTTGACTATTAAAAAGGGCACTAGGCCTTTGAATTTCCAATCGAATGAGCTCTTTTTCAAGTTTCTACGACAAAGATTTCAATAAAAACCTTGTGTGCCCCCAGGGGATAACTTATAACCCTTGCCCTGAAAACTTTAGGGGGAGTGTCCTGCTCAAAGGTATAATTTCCTGAAATTTAAACTGCGTGAAATAAAATGGCTATCTAAAAATTTTGATTGGATATGTTTGGGGAAATGGTGGGTGTGGAAGGAGTGTTAGTTGCCTTCCAATTACTTTCTACTATTAAAAAGGGCACTAGCCATTTCAATTTCCAATTAAACGAGCCCTTTTTGAAGTTTCTACGACGACGCGTTCTATAAAAACCTTATATCCCCCTAGGGCATAACTTACAACCCTTGCCCTGAGGGCTGTGGGGGAGTATCCTCCTCAAAAACATAATTTCTATCTGGAAATCCACAACACTGAACAATATGGCTATCTAAAAATTTTGATTGGATATGTTTGGCGAAAAGGATGGAGAGAGAGGGGAGCTAGTTGCCCTCAAATCACTTTCGACTATTAAAAAGGGCACTAGACCTTTGAATTTCCAATCAAATGAGACCTTTTTCAAGTTTCAAGGATAACTAATTCCGAGAGAACCTTTCATATCCCATTGCCGTAACTTACACCTGTTGCCCTGAAGACTGTGGGGGGAAAATTTTGATCACATATATAGTTTCCTCAGCTTTAAACTGCGATGGACAAAAAGGTTATATAAAAATTTTGATTAGATGTGTAAAGGGAAATGGTGAGCGTAGAAGGGGTGTTAGTTGCCTTCCAATTTCTTTCGACTATTAAAAAGGCCACTAGCCTTTTGAATTTCCAATCGAATGAACCTTTTTTAAAGTTTGTATGACAACGCCTTCTATAAAAACCTTATATGCCCCCAGAGCATAACTTACAATCCTTGCCCTGAAGGCTGTGTGGGAGTGTCCTCAAAAAAATGATTTCTATCCGGAAATCAACCACGCTGAACAAAATGGCTATCTCGACAAGTTTGATTGGATGTGTTTGGGGGAATAATGGGCGTAGAAGGAGGGGGCTAGTTGCCCTCCAATCATTTTCGACTATTAAAAAGGGCACTAGCCCTTTGAATTTTATATCGAATAAGCCTTTTTTGAAATTTCTACGACAACACCTTCTATAAAAACCTTTTATTCCTCCAGGGCATAACTTACAACCTTTGCCCTGAAGGCTTTGGGGGATTCTCCTCTTCAAAAACATAATTTCTATGTGGAAATGAACTGTGCTGAACAAAATGGCTATCTCAAAATTTTGATTGGATGTTTTTCGGGAAATGGTGGGCGTGGAAGGGGGGTTAGTTGCCTTCCAATCACTTTCGACTATAAAAGGGGCACAAGCCACTCCAATTTCCAATTGAATGAGCCCTTTTCGAAGTTTCTACGACAACTTCTTCGATACAAAGAGCCATGCTCTAAAGGAAAAATAATAAAGGATACATTTTGCCATCATCGTTCTTATATGCCCTCAGGACATATCTTAAAACCCTTGCCCCGAGGATTGTGAAGGAGTGTCCTCCTCAAAAACATACTTTCTATGTGGAATTCAACCACGCTGAACAAAAAAATTATCTCAAAATTTTGATTGGATGTGTTTGGGGGAATGATGGGCGTGAGGGGATAGTTGCCCTCCAATCACTTTCGGCTATTAAAAAGGGCACTAGCCCTTTGAATTTCCAATCCAATTAGCCTTTTTGAAGTTTCTACGACAACGCCTTCTATAAAAACCTTATATGCTCCCAGTGTGTAAGTTAAAACCCTTGCCCCGAGGGTCGTGAGGGAGTTTACTCCTCAAAAACATAATTTCTATCTGGAAATCAACTACGCTGAACAAAATGGCTATCTCAAAATTTTGATTGGATGTGCTTGGGGAAATGGTGGGTGTGAGAGGGGTTTAGTTGCCCTTCAATCACTTTCGACTATTAAAAGGGCACTAGCCCTTTCAATTTTCAATTTAATGAGCCGTTTTTGATGTTTTTACAACGTCGCTTTCTATAAAAACCTTACATGCTCCCAGGGCATAACTTACAACCCGTGCCCTGAGGGTTGTGGGGGGGGGATGGGTTGTCATCCTTAAAGACCTATTTTCCAAAACTTTCAACTACGTTGAATAAAATGGCTATCTAAAAATTTTGATTGGATGTGTTTGGGGAATAGGTGGGCGTAAGAGGGGGGTTAGTTGTCCTCAGATCACTTTCGACTATTAAAAAGTTCCCTAGCCCTTTGAATTTCCTATCGAATGAGCCCTTTTTCAAGTTTCTACGACAAAGATTTCAGTAAAAACCTTATATGCCCCCAGGGGATAAATTATAACCCTTGCCCGGAAAACTTTAGGGGGAGTGTCCTGCTCAAAGATATAATTTCCTGAACTTTAAACTGTGTGAAATAAAATGGCTATCTAAAAATTTTTATTGGATATGTTTGGGGAAATGGTGGGCGTGGAAGGGGTGTTAGTCGCCTTCCAATCACTTTCGAATATTAAAAAGGGCAGTAGCCATTTCAATTTCCAATCAAATGAGCCCTTTTTGAAGTTTCTACGAAGACACGTTCTATAAAAACCTTATATGCCCCAAGGGCTTAACTTAAAACCCTTGCCATGAGGGCTGTAGGGGAGTGTCCTCCTCAAAAACATAATTTCTATCTGGAAATCCACAACATTGAACAAAATGGCTATCAAAAATTTTAATTGGAGGTGTTTGGGGAAAAGGTGAGCGAGAGAGGGGGGCTAGTTGCCTTCAAATCACTTTCGCTTATTAAGAAGGGCACTAGACCTTTGAATTTCCAATCGAATGATCCCTTTTTCAAATTTCTACGACAAAGATTTCAATAAAAACTTATATGCCCCCAGGGCAAAACTTAAAAAACTTGCCCTGAAGACTGTGGGGGGAGTGTCCTGCTCAAAGCTATAATTTCCTGAACTTTAACTGCGTGGAACAAAATGGCTATCTCAAAATTTTGATTGGATGTGTTTGGGGAAATGATGGGCGTGGAAGGGGTGTTAGTTGCCTTCAAATTACTTTCGACAATTAAAAATGGTACTAGCCCTTTGAATTCCAAATCGAATGAACCTTTTTTGAAGTTTCTACGACAATGCCTTCTTTAAAACCTTCTATGCCCCCAGGGCATAACTTACAACCCCTGCCCTGAAGGCTGTGGGGGAGTGTCCTCCTTAAAAAAAATAATTTCTATTTGGAAATCAAGTACACTGAACACAATGGCAATCTCAAAATTTTGATTGTATTTGTTTGGGGGAATAATGGGCGTGGAAGGGGGGGGCGGCCTAGTTTTCCTCCAATCACTCTCGACCATTAAAAAGGGCACTAGCCCTTTGAATTTCCAATCAAATAAGCCGTTTTTGAAGTTTCTACGACAACACCTTCTATAAAAACCTTATATGCCCCCAGGGCATAACTTACTACCTTTGCCCTGAAGGCTCTATGGGATTGTCCTCCTCAAAAACATAATTTCTATCTGGAAATCAACTACGCTGAACAAAATGGCTATCTCAAAATTTTGATTGGATATGCTTGGGGAAATGGTGGTTGTGAGAGGGGTTTAGTTGCCCTTCAATCACTTTTGACTATTAAAATGGCACTAACCCTTTCAATTTTCAATTGAATGAGCCCTTTTAGATGTTTTTACAACATCGCTTTCTGTAATAACCTTACATGCTCCCAGGGCATAACTTACAACCCTTGCCCTGAGGGTTATGGGGGGGAATGGTGGGCGTGCAGGTGGTGTTAGTTGCTTTCCAGTCCCTTTCTAGTATTTAAAATATCAGTAGCAATTTAAATTTCCAATCGAATGAGTCACTTTTGATGTTTCTACGACAACACTCCCTATAAAAAACGTTACACGCCTCTACGGCCTAACGTGCAACCCTTGCCCTGAGGGCTGTGGGGGAGTATCCTCCTCAAAAACATAATTTCTATCTGGAGATCCACAACACTGAACAAAATGGCATCTAAAAATTTTGATTGGATGTGATTGGGGAAAGGTGAGCGAGAGAGGGGGGGGCTAGTTGCCTTCAAATCACTTTCGACTATTAAAAAGGGCACTAGACCTTTGAATTTCCAATCGAATGATACCTTTTTCAAATTTCTACGACAAAGATTTCAATAAAAACTTATATGCTTCCAGGGCATAACTTATAACCCTTGCCCTGAAGACTGTGGGGGTAGTGTCCTGCTCAAAGGTATAATTTCCTGAACTTTAACTGCGTGGAACAAAATGGCTATCTTAAAAATTTGATTGGATGTGTTTGGGGAAATGGGGGGATTGGAAGGATGTTAGTTGCCTTCAAATTACTTTCGACTATTAAAAAGGGTACTAGCCCTTTGAATTTCCAATCGAATGAACCTTTTTTAAAGTTTGTATGACAACGCTTTCTATAAAAACTTATATGCCCCCTGGGCATAACTTACAACCCCTGCCCTGAAGGCTGTGGGGGACTGTCCTCCTAAAAAAATAATTTCTATCTGGAAATCAACTACGCTGAACAAAATAGCTATCTCAAAATTTTGTTTGGATGTGTTTGGGGGAATAATGGGCTTGGAAGGGGGGGGCTAGTTTTCCTCCAATCACTCTCGACCATTAAAAAGGGCACTAGCCCTTTGAATTTCCAATCGAATAAGCCTTTTTTGAAGTTTCTACGACCACACCTTCTATAAAAATCTTATATGCCCCCAGGGCACAACTTACAACCCTTTCCCTGAAGGCTGTGGGGGAGTGTCCTCCTCAAAAACATAATTTCTATCTGGAAATCAACTGCGCTGAACAAAATGGCTATCTCAAAATTTTGATTGGATGTTTTTTGGGAAATGGTGGGCGTAGAAGGGGTGTTAGTTGCGTTCCAATCACTTTTCACTATTAAACGGGGCACAAGCCACTCCAATTTCCAATTGAATGAGCCCTTTTCGAAGTTTCTATGACAACATATTCGATACAAAGAACCATGCTCTAAAGGAAAAAATAATAAACGATACATTGTTCCAACATCGTTCTTATAAGCCCCCAGGGCATAACTTAAAACCCTTGCCCCGAGGGTTTAGGGGGAGTGTCCTCCTCAAAAATATATTTTCTATCTGGAAATCAACTACGCTGAACAAAATGGCTATCTCAAAATTTTGATTGGATGTTTTTGGGGGGATGATGGGCGTGGAGGGATGGTTGCAGTCCAATCACTTTCGGCTATTAAAAAGGACACTAGCCCTTTGAATTTCCAATCCAATGAGCCTTTTTGAAGTTTCTACGACAACGCCTTCTGTAAAAACCTGGTATGCTCCCAGGGTGTAACTTAAAACCCTTGCCCCGAGGGTTTTGGAGAAGTTTCCTCCTCAAAACATAATTTCGATCCGAAATCAACTACGCTGAACAAAATGGCTATCTCAAAATTTTGATTGGATGTGTTTGGGGGAATAATGGGCGCGGGGGAGGGTAGTTGCCCTCCAGTCACTTTTGACTATTAAAAAGGGCACCAGCCCTTTGAATTTTCAATCGAATGAGCCTTTTTTGAAGTTTCTGTGACAACGCCTTCTATAAAAACCGTATATGCCCCCAGGGTATAATTTAAAACCCTTGCCCCGAGGGTTGTGGGGGAGTGTCCTCCTTAAAAGCATATTTTCTATCTGGGAATCAACTACGCTGAACAAAATGGATATCTCAAAATTTTGATTGGATGTGTTTGGGGGAATGATGGGCGTCGGGGGGGGGGGGCTAGTTGCCCTCCAATCACTTTTGACTATTAAAAAGGGCACTATCCTTTTGAATTTCCAATCGAATGAGCCTTTTTTGAAGTTTCTATGACAACGTCTTCTATAAAAAACCTTATATGCCCCCAGGGCATAACTAATAACCCTTGCCCTGAAGGCTGTGGGGGATTGTTCTCCTCAAAAACATAATTTCTATCTGGAAATCAACTACGCTTAACGAAATGGCTGGCTCAAAATTTTGACTGGATGTGTTTGGGGAAATGGTGGGCGTGGAAGGGGTGTTAGTTGCCTTCCAATCACTTTCGACTATTATAAAGGGCACAAGCCACTCCAACTTCCAATTGATTGAGCCCTTTTCGAAGTTTCTACGACAACTTCTTTGATACGAAGTGCCTTGCTCTAAAAGAAATAAATAATACATTGTGCCGACATCGTTTTTAGATGCCCTCAGGGCATAACTTGAAACCCTTGCCCTGAGGGTTGTGGGGGAGTTTCCTCCTCAAAAACAAATATTCTTTTTGGAAATCAACTACGCTGAAAAAAATGGCTATCTCAAAATTTTGATTGGATGTGTTTGGGGGAATGATGGGCGTGGGGGGGGGCTAGTTGCCCTCCAATCACTTTCAACTATTAAAAAGGGCACTAGCCACTCCAATTGAATGAGCCCTTTTCGAAGTTCCTACGATAACTCCTTCGGTACGAAGTGCCCGGATATGGAGGGAAAAAATAATAATACATTGTGGCAACATCGTTCTTTACTTAGGCAGCGCTATTGCGCTGTCTATGAAAAAATGTGCTACAAACGAAAATCAAGAAAAGTATTTTGCAAATAAAGAGAAAATTGCCTGAGATTGGGTGAAAAAATTGATTATTTTTTGCCAGAATGTCTCCATGGAAAGCCTTTTGGTACTATATTGGTACCATGGCCTTACAAAAGAATTCGAATTGACTTCTCTTTAGGAATTGTACCATTGAAGAATTGTTTGCGGTAATCGCAAAGGTTTGCTCGTGGCGATAGAGATTTCTCCTATAGCGCCACTTGGAGATCAGATTCCTTTGGGAGCATTTACCATGGAGACTGGCGAACTAGTTACCTCTTATCGGACTAGACTCAGACATATAAGAGAAACAAACACATATAAAAAGACAATAGATTTATTAAACTTACATGCTTAGTTGTACAGCAATGGGTCACTTCAAAGACAATAATGGTGACCGAGATTATTTCGTACTAAACGTTTCAGATCTCACTTCATATTAAAATTAAAAAACACATTTACCCTACTCCCAAACGCAGTTCTTTCGTCCTGCGCTCTAGGGACTGCCTGCCATTGGCTCACGGGCCCCAAGGACGCGAACCCTCGTCCAATAATACATCTTAAATATTTTTGATGATTTAGGCGTTCACACGGTTCTTATCGTTTAAACTTCCTTAAAAATATTGTGCGTAGCACTTTTCTTATTGCTCACTGTCTTAGCGAAATCCAAAGATTGCAATTTCTTTTCTTTGCTGATTAACGACTTTTTCATTTTTGAAACTAGATTTAACTTAATTATAGGAGTCCGAATTAAAGAAGGAACTTTATTTTGGTATTTCAAATACATCGTGTTTTACTCCCGGTACAGATCACCCTTCCCATGAAATAATGACGCCCCGTCATTAGTTACTGCCCATCAGGAGTTTTATAGTTTTTCAATTGTTTTTCTTGTTTTATTATACATCCCTGTCTAAAATTCATCTACAGGACTAAGATTATTATTGGTCCTAGGTTAGCTACTATACTAAAGATTTTTTTTTTTCTTTTTATATATCGAACAATTTTTAATTTTAATTTTCCATTAAGGTTGGTAATTTTATACTTTTACGTTAGTTCTCTTTTTTTTTTTTTTTTTTGCTTTCTATATTAAGTAATAAGTAATATAAAAAAAACTTTAAATTACTAAAAAAAAAATATTACACCTAATTATAATTTTTGTACAAAAATAAATGATTTATAACATACAATATTTGGTTCAACATATTCACAGATGACATTAAAACACTTTCACTATTTAGATTTTTGCATTGTCAAAGCTGTTAGGAGGTAACACATGTAGCTTCACATCTATTCATCACCTTTCGTGTCCTTAGTGTACTACACCCTTCTGTTGTAAATTACTGTCCTTCACTCCTTTTGTCCTGGCAAAAATTTCGAAGCACTTACGTTATGGTTTCTTCATGGAACAGTTCGAGTCTAGTTGTCTTTACGCGGTAAATTTCTGTTAATGGTCAACTGGGAAATGACTGTTATATATAGTTCTAATAGTTAATTGAGAAATTATTCTTCCCATTATAGATTTTGGTGTTTTTATTCTCAGTATAACATTTTTTTAGGGTTTTTGAAGCACATAGAGAATGTATTCTCGCGTAAAATTGTTCATGTGCGCCTTTTGAAACGGGTCGTCATCATACTATGGTGAATGTTTTAATATATTGTCTTTAAATTCAGCTTCGAACCTCTTCAACTATCATCTAACTTCAAATATCGTTAAATATTGTTTATCTTGTACTGCTCGATGGTGTTCTCAGAGTTAAAGTTCAAATTGTCTTTAATTTCTTCTTCAAATATCTTCAAATGTCTTTAAGTATCTTTTAACTTCAAATATCGTTTATCATGTGCTGATCGATGGAGTTATCTGAATTAAACTTCAAATTGTCTTTAATTTAGTCTTCAAATATCTTGAAATGTCTTTAAGTATCTTTTAACTTAAATTATAGTTTATCAGGCGCTGATCGATGGAGTTCTCAGAATTAAACTTCAAATTGTCTTTAATTTCATCTTCAAATATCTTCAAATTTCTTTAAGTATCTTTTAATTTTAAATATTGTTTAATATCTTTTATCTTCAAATATAATCACTATAATGTCAAATTATTATGGGGTCCGTAGTGAGTATCGACACGATATCTACGTATTTATATCTTGTACTGGCCGATGGGTTTCTCAGCGTTTATGCTATTATATAGTTCGTTAAAGCACTTGATACTGAGGTTCAAATATAGTGTTACCTGATACATAATATGGTTCATAGTCGAAGAAACGATGGTCGAGGGTAACTGTTGTTTTCGTAGACGAAGTTGGGATGAAACTTGCCTGGGGTTATGGTGAGTACTCTTCGTTGGTTGAGATATGATAAAATAGATGTTACTGGGTCGTATCTGTACTGGGCAGCTTATTGTAATACTCAATGACCAAAATGTCCATTTACTTTCCTGTAATAAAAACAACGCGGCAGAATCACATGTTCTTTGAAGTAAATACACATACAATAATTCACTAATTAATTGTTTTATAATTTCTAAGGTATTAGACATAAGTAAATAAATACACTAATATTAGTATTCACAATGAAAATCTAAAACAGAAATGTCTTCAAATTTGTTTTGATAACTAAAATATCTATATTGAATACACAGAATTTACACGAAATTATTAAGTTTGAGGTCTAATTTTACAATATTTTTCATGCCTGCACTGTTCACGCAAGTCCGTGCTATATAAGAAACGCATGTTGCAGCGTCATAACCACACGGTTTTACGCAAACGATACTACAATGAGGGAACAAGACATAACAAGGACTAGTGAAGACCTCTATATCCACTAGTTTTCTGATGTCTTCCCTATTTCTTGGCTTAGACGTTCTCATGTGGCTCCGGGTTTATTCTCAGCATTTCAGCTGTTTCTCCGTGTTCTTCTTTTGGTTTTCTTCTTCTTATTCTTAGGACTTTTCCGTAATTAAAAGTCAATAGGGTTTTTAGGGTCAGGGAGGTTGCGAATACGAAACATACGGCCGGTAATATGTTCCACCAGAAATTGGTCGAGAACAATCCGTATTTATTATCTACATACGCTAATCTTTGGTCTTCGTTTGTAAATAGGGGAATCTGCGAATCTAATGCCTCTCTTATTTTTTTAAGCCTTATCGTTCCTTTATTTGTCTCTATTTTCGACCATACAGAGGTTTTTATGTACTCGTTTTCTAGTTTGGGAATAGTGTACGACAGGTTGATCGCCTTGAAGTTGGTTATTTCGGGACTTATTACCTTTGTGCTTGTGGTAATTAACGGCGTTCGGACGGTTGACTCTTTAGTTACGAGTCGACACCCTTGTTTTATGGTTATCGTACCCACGTTTTGTAACAGTACTTCTGTCTTGTAACTTGGTTCTATTCTTTCCGTATTATTGTAACAAGACAGAGTTCCGACGGTTTCTCTTGGAACTGAGAATAACCAAAGGTCATTTTTAAGGTGAATGAATATTTCTCGCTTAGTACTTCCTACCACGGCTTCGCATGAATTCGGTGTTTCTTCCTGTTGTGTGTCTTTCAAAAATATGTCTAACATACAGGATCCAGGTTTGACATTACCGACACGCGCCATTTGTACCATTGAATAATTATTTGTGGTAATAGAAAAGGTTTGCTCGTGGCGATAGAGATTTCTCCTATAGCGCCACTTGGAGATCAGATTCCTTTGGGAGCATTTACCTTGGGGACTGGCGAACTAGTTACCTATTATCGGACTAGACTCAGACATATAAGAGAAACAAACACTTATAAAAAGACAATAGATTTATTGAACTTACATGCTTAGTTGTACAGCAACGGGTCACTTCTATGACAATAACGGTGACCAAAATAATTTCGTACTAAACGTTTCTGATCTCACTTCATATTAAAATTAAAAAACACATTTACCCTACTCCCAAACGCAGTTCTTTCGTCCTGCGCTCTAGGGACTGCCTGCCATTGGCTCACGGGCCCCAAGGACGCGAACCCTCGTCCAATAATACATCTTAAATGTTTTTGATGATTTAGGCGTTCACACGGTTCTTATCGTTTAAACGTCCTTAAAAATATTGTGCGTAGCACTTTTCTTATTGCTCACTGTCTTAGCGAAATCCAAAGATTGCAATTTCTTTTCTTTGCTGATTAAAGACTTTTTCATTTTTGAAACTAGATTTAGCTTAATTATAGGAGTCCGAATTAAAGAAGGACCTTTATTTTGGTATTTCAAATATATCGTGTTTTACTCCCGGTACAGAATTTCATCTTGTGTATAATTGAATTTAAGATTGTTTTTTATTTTTTTAGGCTATGATAAATTGGAAGGCCATAGCTCATGAATTCATGGACCCTAATATACTCTCAGAGCTCATACAAGAGTATTCAATAACTCCCTTAGATATGATCCCAGGGAAAAAAGAAGAACCTGTGGCTTCTTATGGTAAATTGGTATCAAATGCCATTTGGCGTAAGAACTTAAGCTCATATGAACCAAGACAAACATCTTTTCTTGCAGATGAAGATATTGGCACACATATTAATATTACAGAAATTAGTATTATTGTTAACTCAGGTGATATACTACTTACTCACTCTCATAATAAAGAGACCTTAACTATGAACGCAGTTACAGGTGAAATACTAAAGAAAACAAATCAAAAGAACATCACACATATTGAATTAGTCAATATATACTCTCGGCAAGTTGACATTTGTGGTGGTATTTATTCAAAACATGATCATTTTTTCATTTTGGTACGTAACGGCTTAATTAAGTTAATGAGGATGAAAGATTTCGCAACTATTGGACTCATTGAGTTATATCATGGACTACAATTAAGAAATATTTGTTATGATGAACGATTTCTTTATGTTTATGATGGCCACTATGGTGTTACCGGTTTTTCTGTACCAGGCTTACAGAGACTTAAAAGAGAATCAGTTGATGGCTTAGATTCATTTAAAGTAACAAATGGGACTCTGTGCTATATTGAAGATTCTGGAAAGTATTATAGTGCTGAGAAACAAGTCAAGTTCAGTTATACACTTCAGCCATTTAGCATAAATATGGTGCATTATATTACAGCTTTTTGTGAAAAATCCCCTTTAAATTTGGAAGAGGAACATTTCAACTCGAAGATCTTTAGAACAGATTGCGTTTGTCTCTCAGGTAATAGGACTTTGAATAATAGAAAAAAAAACTTAGAAAGTCTTCTTATGAGGATTGATCATGTTGAGTGGTACGAGCTCGGCTGTTTGTATGTTATGTTGCAATTGTTTTTGCGCAAAAACCAGCCTCGAACATTTGAAACCTGAGTCGCTACCTGCAAAATTCCCCCTTTCGGGACAAAAAAAAATTTGTCCGAGAAAAACTTTTGGTTGGGAAAAAAATCGGAAACCTTTAAATCATTTATTTTAAAGAGTATTGGATCTCTTCCCAATGCTGTTAAAGCTTTTCGTAGCTATTGCGAGGGTTTGTTTTCTCGAGGGACAACTCATTTACTTTTTCATGAAAGAAAGCATATGCATGTGAAGATTTTCCGGTTTGGTTGAATCTTCATCCCTTTCACTTTACTTTTCCATTGTTCCTTTCGATAGATGACGTTGGTCACTTTTGTTGCTCCGTTTCCTTGACAGGAATTTTAGTTTCTCACGCTAGCATTTATCAATATACATTTTTTCAACCAGAGGTATCTGTTATCATTGTAAAATTAAAATATGTAGCATTTCATTGCAGTCAAATCAGTAGTGATTCTATCGACCTAGTTTTATAGAGTATCAAGGAATGACTCGTTTTGTTGGAAAACGGTAGGTTTAGTCTCTTCTCTAGGAAATAATAGAGATGGCGCCAAGAATTTGTAACATGTTTGTTGCATAGAACAACTTTAGCAGTCCGAAGAGAGCTAAAATGCTATTGAATGAAGATTTCTGAGATATCCATTAAATTTATAGCCAAAGCCCTTGCAGTTACCAATTGAATTTCTTTGTTACTCCCTAAATGTTTAGGGAAGTATTAAATTGTAGCTAAAGATGTAAAGGGGGATGAAGGGAGGGGGCATCCACCTTCATATATAGAATAGCTAGCACGTGGCTAAACTTATCGGAAGAGGAATGGGTATGTATGCTTGCAAATCCCTCCTGGGTCTTAATTGTGGTAGCACACCTATTCCTGGGTTCATTTAGATAAAATAAAAACTGTTAACTAAACAAAAAGCCATAAATTGCAATTTCACGTAAATTTGGCCTAAAATCCCGCGCAAGTAATGGGAATCGCCTTTGTAATGTTAGCAATCCATGAAAAAAGAAGCTGAGCTTAACATAAAAAAGTAAAGACGGGTAAGAGCTTGAAATTTAACTCGTCTGTTAATTGTAATCCGTGTTCGTTTTGAATTTCATTTATTTATTGATGGTGCTTTGTGGTAGTTTTAACCTTGGAAAATTATTTGACTTTATTTCGGCTCAGTTTTGGTTTAATGTTGCGAATGACCTTTTTTTGAAATACTTGTTTGGTGGAAAAAATTTTAAAGTTAATTTCTGTTAATCACATTAAGTTAATTTTTATACAATCCTAAAGTGGGCTTATCCCAAATTTGTCTCTCACTCACTCGGATTATATTTCTTCGGTTTTTCTACAAATAGCCATGGCTTGATGCATGTCCGCAACTACTTGATTTTAATTCAATTTCATATTTTCACGAAAATTAAAACAATACTATTCCCAATACATTGTATCTATGCTATTTTGACAACCTGGATGTACTTACACTCTTTTGATTTAGTTCAATTGTAAGAGCAGAAGTAGTAACAGTAGGTGTAAAGATAAAGTTTGAATGAAACTAAGGTTTTATTCACACTGTAAATTCGTTCCTGAAAGTTTCATTGGGAAATTTGGCGCAAATTTTCTCTCTTAAATTAGCTTCAATCTTATCAGAGAATTTTTTTTTTTACATTCGCTTTAAGTTTAGTTGCATCTCAGCTCCTTCCTTGCTAACATCTGGATATATTCCTGGACTGAGCAATGAGTTTCCAGATTTTGGGGGTTTTCTTCCAAATTGGAACTGTGGACCAAATTTTGTTGATAAATAGGAAAAGAAAATACGATTTCACAAGGGTCTAAACCAACAAAATTAACAAATCAAATATTTAACTTGGTTCGTTTAATTAATTTTGTTGCATTCTTATTATAAAACTGTTATTTACATTATCTTTAAGTTTAATTGCATTTCTGTTCCTTTTTTCCTAATGCCTGTGTATATTCCTGGATTAAGGATTGAGTTTCCGGATCATAGAAACTTGTTTTTATATTCCCTTCAAGTTTAATTGCAACCCAGCTCCTTCCTTGTTAATCTCTGGGTATATTCCTGGACTGAGCATTGAGTCCGGATTTTTGGACTTTTCTTCCAAATTGGCTCTGTGGACCAACTTCTGTTGAGAAATAAGTAAAAAAAAAAAGGTCTAAACCAAGAAAATCAACAAACCAAATATTTAACCCAAGGTAATTTCTATTCAGGGTTATTTTTTTCCAATAAATCATTTTTTAATGCTCGTTGAATCACTCGTTGACGGGGCACTGGAGTCCCTCATATACAGAATGAATTTTCTTATTTTTATTTTTCATTTTTGAAAGTGCTTGGTATTTTAAATTGAATAAAAAACTTGTTATGCTTTTTTAGTCTGTTTGACTAATGTTCTTGGATTGTACAGGTGTGGTAGACTACTTGCCTAATTATATACTAACAGTCTATTCTATTCGCGTTGGACACTTTTAGGTATAACATTTCCTGCAGTGATAGTTGCGTGCTAGTCCTCAACCTCTAATGAGGTTGGGACTCAACCTCTAATGAGGCCATATATCGTATAAAAGTTTTGCTCTTTACTTTTTCTTCTGATTTGGCATTATAAACGCATGGTCAATGAGAAATTTGTGCAAAAAAAAACATAGCTCATGCAGGAACATGTGCATAAGAAACTGTTTTGTCCTCGCCCCAGCAAATAATTCAAAAGCCAGAAATCGGGCTCGATTCCCTGGTCATGAGATAGAGAGTTTAATGCTCTACCATCTGGGCTACCCGCTCTTCATTTTTGATTAATTAAAAAACTTTTTCCACAATTGAAATTTTGGGAGAAAAGTAGAGCTACACTAAACCAAAAATGAGCAGGAATTAAGTCAAATAATTTTACAAGCATAAAACTGCAGGCGATCGCCATCAATTAATAAATGAAACACAAAATGAACGGAATTATAATAAATAACCGAATCAAACTTGGTTATTGTCACACTCGGTTATACTCAAACTAAAGTAAGATAAATAGGGCTGGCGCATCCCATGCCTTCTTAAGACCAAAACTTAATTTGCACTTAACTGAAAACAACCCCTTTTTGGAGCTCAATGTGTCTAATCCTCATGATAGCGAAAAAAACACCATCATAGCCAAGATCACTAAAAAAAAAACAAATAAATGTAGATTGGCAGTTTTATATGCAAAAACTGACATTTATTCCTTAAAGTCTTTATAATATTGGATTTATTAAAGGTAAAAAAAAGTTAAAACATTTAGAATATATTCTGTTTTCAGCTAAGTGCAAATTATGTTCTAGTCTTCAGAAGCCTTAATTTCTACTCGTTTTGAATTTGACACACTTATTTATTGTAATTTCTGTTCGTTTCATTTATTTATTGATGGTGATTTGCAGTAGTTTTAAGCTTGGAAAATTATTTGACTTTATTTTTGCTCAATTTTGGTTTAATATTTTTTTGAAAATTTATTTTGTGGAAAAACTTTTTTAAGTTAATTTCTATTCGTTTTAATTGATATATTGTTTTTCGTTGAAAAAGAAGTGACTATTTTAAATTTTCCGGTCTTTGTGTTGTGTTGCTCTTTGTGTTGTCTTTGTGTTTTGTTGCTCCATTGTTGAGAATCCATTGTGTTGCTTACTATTTAGATGGAAATTCTTCAACAAAATTTAATAGCATACGTCCTTTTGAAAATCTTGGCACATATATTATTGTTTAATTTAGTTTCACAACACAAATTTTCTTGAAAAATAAGACTTAATACCATTCCCAGGACATTGTGTCTATGCTATTTTGACAACCTGGACGTGCTTACACTCTTTTGATTAAGTTTAATTGTAAGAGTAGAAGTAGTAATAGTATTAGCCCGGAAAGTTTCAAATTAATACCCTCCGTGTTTCTTGAGATATTGCTGAGACATCTCATTGACAACCAGCATTCTTATAGTGCCTTTTGATTTATTTTTAAAGCAATATAAACATTCTGTAGAAGTTACTACTTTATACCCTATTCTAGGATATACCCTATAACCTAGCAGAAGTAATAGTAGGAGCAATAGGAGTGGTATTAATGATAGTAGTCGTAGTATTAGCAGTAAGAATCAATGGTATTCACATTGTGCCTTTTTGATCTAGTACAAAATCCCTTCCCCATGCCCTGATTATTTCAATTTAATACTTGAAGCAATTTCTGGGAATTATCTTGATGCGTCCTGTTGATGACCTGCATGCACATAATGTGTTTGATTTAGCTCAACATCCCCCTCAACAGTCCCTGAAAGTTCGACATTAATACCATTAGTCTAAATAACATTAGCACTAACAGCAGTAATTGTAGCACTACTAGTAGTAGTATGCACATGGTGCATTTTTATTCGCTCAATATACCCCTCAACATGCTCTGAAAGTTTCAAGGTAATGCTCTAAGTCGTTCTTGATATACTGCTAATATGGCTATTTGACAGCTTGCATACATGCACCGTTTTTCAATTCAATTTAATATACCCCCAACATTTACTGAAAGTGTCACCTTAATACCCTTAGTCTTAATAGTAGCATTAGTAGTAGTAGTAGAAGTAGTAGAAGTTGCATACATATAGTATCTTTTGATTGGCGATAATAAGGTTTTATATGCTTATTTGACCTGTGGCATTTTTGTAGTTTGTCAGATTTTAATACAATCTGAAAGGTTCCGTTTTTCATCAAGGCATAGCATTATATAATTGGGACAAATTTTGTAGTTTTGTATATTTGAATAAATCACTGGTTAATGAAAAAGTAGATTAAAGAATCATTTAATTAGTAACAATTCATTTCAATTCTTGAGTGGAGGCTCCTTATTTTTATATATATTTTTTTTTTTTTGTTATTTTGAATTTCTTGAAAGTTTTGTTTTTTGTTACCGCACGGAGAGTTGACGCGCCATTTTTTTATTCTGGCGTCTTGAGATAGCGTTATTTATTTATTGTTGATTGTATAACCCACACACGAGTTATCCTCACTATGGATAATTAATTTGATAGTTTTGTAAAAATATTAGTCTTTTTATTGATTAATAAAGAACTTGAACTTGGTTCAACATCCCCCTTAACATACACTGAAAATTTCAACTTAATGCTCTAAGTTGTCCCGGAAATATAGCTGTTACGGCCTTGTAATAGCCTGCATCCACATAGCATGTTTGAATTTAGTTTTCTATCCTCTTCAACATTCCCTGAAAGTTTCACTGTAATACCTTTAGTTTCAGTAGTGCTAGTAACAGTCGTCGTTGCAGTAGTAGTAGCAGTGTTACTAATTGTATGTAGTAGTAGTATGCGCATTTTGAATTTTGCCTAGCTCAAAAGCCCCCTTAACATGTCCTGAGAGTTTCAAGCCCCCAAGACGATTCCTGTGATACTGCTGATATACACTTTTGACAACCTGCTTGTACAGAGTGTGTTTTTATTTAGTTCGACATTCCTCTGAATATTTCCTGCAAGTTTCAACTTCTTGCCCTTAGCTTCCGTAGTAGTCATAGTAGTAGCAGCAGCAACAGTAGTAGTAGCAGTATCCGTAGAGTACCCTTTGGTTAGTTCAATGTCCCTCGCAAAACGCCCAGAAAATTTTAACTTAGTACTCTAAGCTATTCCAGTGTAATTGCTCATATATTATTTTGGCAACCAGAATGCACACATTGTATTTCAATTTTCTTCAACAACCCCCTAAATGTTCCCTGAAATTTTCACCTTAATAGGCGAAATAGAAGCAGTAATCGTAGTAGTTGTAATAGTAGTAATAGTAGTAACATGCACATAGTACCTTTTGTGTAGTTCAACATCCACCTCAACATGCCCCAGGTCAATTGACCAGGCCACTCATTCCATGAAGTTCCAACTTAATACCATCAATTGTTCCTGAATTTACC
Organism: Artemia sp. Qi Xiang Cuo; assembly: GCF_049724085.1. Classification (NCBI taxonomy): domain Eukaryota; kingdom Metazoa; phylum Arthropoda; class Branchiopoda; order Anostraca; family Artemiidae; genus Artemia; species Artemia sp. Qi Xiang Cuo. The sequence continues at coordinate 83,185,897 of NC_142797.1, forward strand.
CTTTTGGCAACATGTATGCACATAACTGGTTTTGATTAAGTTCAATACTCCCTTCAAATTTCTATGAAAGCTTCGCTTGAATGTCTTTTTTAACACAAAAGATCAAACATTCCCCTTTTTCTTATAAAAAACACTATATATGGATAATGGGCAAATTACATAAACTACAGCCCTTGCTCTGAGATCTGTGGGTGGTTGACATCCCAAGGGACATAGTTGCTGGACTTTTCAACTATGTTGAACAAAACGGATATAAAAACAAATTTGATCGGATGTATTGAGAAATAATGGGCTCGTGAAGGGGACTGCTTGTCCAACAATCACTTTTGACTCTCAAAAGGGCTCTAGAACTTTGAATTTCCAATCGAATGAGCTCCTTTAAAAGTTTCTGTGATAGCGCTGCGCTGCCTGTGATATTGCTCATATACCGTTTTGAAAATCTGCATGCATATATTTTTATTCGTTTAATGAAACTCCCCTTAAATGTTTTGCCTTAATAACCTTAGCTTCATTAGTTACAGCAATTGTAATGTTAATGGTATACAGATAGTGCCTTTTGGTTAGTTCAAAATCAGCCACAACATGTCCTGAAAGTTTCAACTTAATAATGTAAGCCGTTCCTGAGATACTTTGTTAAATCCTTTTGACAATCTATATGCTTATAGTTCCTTTTGATTTAGTTAAACATCCGCCTAAACATTCTTCATTTTAATGCCCTTAGCTTCAGTAGTAGCAATACTTGTAGTAGTAGTACTAGCAGTAGTTGTAGTATGCAGATTGCACTTTTTTTTCTTTCTTTTTTTGTAACATCCCCTTCAACACACGCAGGAAGTCTCAACTTACTACCATAAGCTAATCCTAATGCATTGCCGATACTTCATCTTTATAACCTGTATGCGCATAATGTGTTTTGATATAGTTCAGAACTGTTTCAACATTCACAAAATTTTCTTCAAAATTCCACGAAATTGCCTTAATACACTTAGCTTTAATAGCAGTAGTATTACAAGTAATAATAGCAGCAGCAGTAGTAGGATGCAAACATTGCCTATTGTGTAGTTTAATATAACCCACAACAAGCCCTGTAAGTTTCGACTTCACCCACCATGCCGTTCCTAAGATACTGCTGATGCGCCCTTTTGACAACCTGCATCCAAATAGTGTGTTTTGATTTAGTCCAACTTCCCAAAATTTCCATTCTTACCATAGTAGTAGTTTTAATAGGAGTAATAGTTGGAGTAGTAGCAGTAATAGCAGTGGTAGTAGTATTAGTAGTAGCGTGCACAAATTGCCTTTTGGTAAATTGGTCGTCTTTTAAGCATTCCCTGAAAATTCCAGCTTAATACATTAATCCATTCTTTAGATACGCCCTTTCGAAAATCAGCATTAACATAGTGGGTCTTGATTTAGTTCAAATTTCCCCAGAATATTTTGACAAAATTTCACCTCCATACCCTTAGCCTTAATAGTATTAGTATCATAGTAGTAGTGGTAGTAGTAGGAGCAACAACAGTGTTGTAGTAGCAGTAGAAGTAATAACAGTATTAGGAGCTGTATGTACATCAGTAGCCGTAAGCGCATGTTTTCTTTTGTCTGGTTGAACATCTCCCCATGATGCCCTTGAAATTTCAGCTTGATACAATGAGTTGTTCTAAATATATTACTGCTGCGCCCTTTTAACAATCTGTATGCACATAGTAAGTTTTGACTTAATTGAACTTTCCCCTCGACAATTCCTCAAATTTTCAGTTCAATATCCTCAGCCTTTGTAATACTTGCTATGGTAGCAGTAGTTTGAGTGGTAGTAGTTGTGGTTGTAGTAGTTGTTGTTGCTGTAGTAGTAGTAGTAGTAGTAGTGTGCAAATATTGCCTGTTTGGTCAATTGATCATCCCCCTCGTCATTACGTGAAAGTTCCAAATTGATACATCCCTCATTGGTCAGTTACGCTCTTTTGAACTTTGAACTTTGATTTTATTGAATATAAACACACAAATAGAACACAACTCCAGTGACTGATCAATGAACTCTAGGGCCTAAATCCAGCCCCTGGAGAACTCGAGCATTCATATAAATATTATCACTGATTATTGACAAAACAACAAGTGTTAAACTTTGAAAGAGAAAAAAAAAAATACTGTAAAAAGACACAGTGCACTACATAAAAAAGAGAGAATCCTCCTAAACATTATTCATTTGTACTAGTAGAAAGAAGATGATTCGTATAATTGTATTGAAATGACAGAACTAAAACGGAAACTTTTATTTCCAGTGGAATTCTGTTCTATAATTTCACTCCAACGTATTTGATAGAAAAAGCTACTCTTTGCGTGGGACAAATATCCGAGATAAGAAAAAAATGTGTAGATGAAGACGTTGGATAAGCATGATAATATGACGATAAATGAAAAAGGACAAGTTGTGTTAGTACTGGGGGTGCTAGATTATTCAAGTATTTATACATGAAAACAGCAGTTTGGAGCTGGCAAATTTGTCTTATAAATTGACTTTACAGCTCTATTTTATAAGATTTGAATTCTCTTTAAATTATAGCTGAAATAAATGGCCAAAATGTAACAACTATAATGAATACAAGGATAAACAAGAGTAAAATAAAGGGTTCGCAAAACTTTTTGCGAAAGAAAATTTTTAAATCTATACGAAATCCCAGCTCCTTTTGTAATTTTTATAGATATTGAATTTATATTTTCTTTCCATGGCAATAATTAATCAATGATTATACCTAAATATTTAGATTTCGAAACCCTATATATCGAACATCCTTCAGCTGTTAAAGATAGTTCAGTGTTTACCTTTTTAATAGTAGAAAAAATCACATAATTCGTTTTTTTAATATTAATCAATACACGGTTACGCCTCGTATATTCTATTAGATCATTCAACGCGCTCTCCATGGTCTTAAAAGCGGTTTCTACACTTAAAGCTCGGAATAATAAAACAGTATCATCTGTGAGTGATATTGTCAAACAATCTTTCATCAAATTTCCTATATCTGCGGTATAAATGAGGTAAACAAGTGGCCCTAAAATTGACCCTTGTGGAATTCTGCAAGTTATTAGGTGTTCTCGTGATCTTTTTGGTCCAACTATAACGACCTGTGACCTATCTGATAGATATGACTCAATCTAACTAACAATTCACGGTGGAAATATATTGTTCTTTAATCTTTTCTAACTAAAAGATTATGGTTTACTGTATCAAATACATTCGACAGGTCAATGAGTAAAGCTGAGGCATAAAAACCTATATCTAGAAAATCTTTCACTTTACAAATAAAATGGGTAATCGGGTGATCCTTCGAATGCCCTTTCTGAAATCCATATTGGCTAGGTGGTATTATTTCATTTTCTTCCGCAAATTTACTTATTTTATCATGCATTATTTTTTCAAAAATCTTCGAAATAACTGCTAAAATTGATATGGGACGGTAATTATTTATCTCTTCCTTATTTCCATACTTATATGAACGTATAAAACGGCTTTTCTTTAGACCTTTTGGAACAATTCCTTTTTGAAAAGACAAATTGATTTAAGAAAAGAAAAAAAAATCAAAATATGAGATATCACCGGCATAATATGTTTTAGAACTCGTTTTGGCATGTGATCAATTCCAGGAGCCTCCAATGGACCCAAATAATTCACAATCTTCTTCAAATCATCTGTGGAAACCAGTTCAAAAACAAAAATGCTACCATCATTATCGAAATTTGAAGAAATTTGACTTTCGTCTTCAATGTCAATATCATTATCAAATACTGATGAAATATTTTGACAACCCGCATGCACATAACATGTTTTGATTTAGTTCAACACTACCGTCAAGATTCTCTGAAAGGATCTCAAGAATGTCCTTCTTCTTTTTGAATACTAAAGGTCAAATATTCCAACCGTTTTTCAATAACTAATACTATATGTAAACAATGGACGAATTGTATAATTTGCGTCCCTAGTCCTGAGGGCTGTAGGGAGGGGGGCATGCCCAGAGACATAGTTACTGGACTTTTCAGCTATGCTGAATAAAATGGCTATGTCAAGATTTTGATTGGATATTTCTGGAGAATTGATGGGTGTGGGAAGGGGCTGGTTGCCCTCCAATCACTTTTGACTTTTAAATAGGGCACTGGAACTTTGAATATCTAATTGAATGAGGTCCTTCCAAAATTTCTACTTCAACTCCTTCTATACAAAGTGCCTCAGTAAAAAAGAAAAGGATAATACATTATGCCCACATCGCTCATTTAGGTAGCGCTATTGTGCCGCCTATGATTGTGCACCTTTTACGTATCCATAAATAAACGGGCTACCTATGCATTGGTTTTCAACTGCTAGGGACCCTATCAATCATATACAGTAGATTTCTGTTTGTCTTATGTTTTGGCGCTACTCTTTACTTTCATTTGAAACTGCCTACATTCTGTTTTGTTTTGTCTTTTTTTAACAACTCCATAACATGGCAAATAGCAAATTACGTTTGTTATCTGTGTTATGTTGCTATTTTGCTATGTACGTTTTCTACTTTTTGAATTAGTGCGGTCAAAATTTCATTTTCTCTTTGACTAATTGAATTATTTTGCAGTCCGAGGTGAGTACTACCTGACAATGGACGGAGAGAACTACAGATTACTAAATGTAATAAAATCGGAGTATGGCACAATTAAAGACGTGTGTGTTAACGGTCCAACCGTTGCTATAGGACTACACACAGGTGTGTTTTGTTGTTTCTAAAAACTCAATTTAACAGAAAATCATGCAAAGTTAATTTTTGTAAAAATCTTTGAATTATTGCAGCAATTTTAATAGTAATTTGATAAGCTTTTGTCTATATTAGTATATTTGTTGATATGGTTCCAGACCTCGTAAAAAGCAAACAACTATTTTTACCAAGATGATGTTATGACGTCATAACGACAAATATGTAAAAGATGTAGAAACAAATACAGTTTTCTTGCGAAAAATTACATCTTTTTTTAATCTAATCTCTTTGAACTCTTAAAAACGGAATAAGAACTTCTAACTCCCAACCAAATGATCCTCCTTCTAAGATCTTATGACCACCCCTTCTGATAGAAGTGCCGGAGGAAATGTAAAAATCAGTGAAGCATTAGATTGCCTTCAAGTTCTACGTTAAATAAGTGGCAAACAGGGATGATTTTGTGTATAAATCAAGTAAAGGGTTGAAGTTTGTAACTGGGTAGTCTGAAGTTGTCCTATTAAACTAAACAACCGTTTCCTGAAGCTGTTTACCTATGATAGCTTATGTTTTAGATATATTTTTTAGGGATAGTGTTTAAGAAATATAAAACATAGAAGCAAAATAATAACTTTCACCCTAAACAGAGTTGCTAGTAAAATGCTCGTAAAATGCCCCCACGGTCCTCACATCATGTCTGGAATTTATTCCTTTTATTTAAGTTTCTTTTTTTTCGAAAATCTGGTGATTTTTTAAGAGGGAAAAACCACATAGTTTTTGGTTCTTTGAGAAAGGTAAAAAACATTTGAATATTGTTAGAGTTTCTTGGTTTGATACCTTGTAGTAAAAATTTGTGCCCTCAGTCATGCAAAATACTAGAAATGACAAAAATGGCTCTGAAACATTCTTTTCTTTTAGTTTGGAAACCCTATAAATAGGATATATGTTTTGTACATAGCACAAGAATTTATTTTGTTTGTATTTGTATAATCGTTGTTTTGATTTGTTTGTTTCCTAAAAGAGACAAACAGGAAGTAGGTCGAAAACAGGAAGAAGAAGAAGAAAAAATGTTTTGACGGATTAATGATTATAAATATAAGATTATACAATATCACCTGCAAATAATAAAACAGGAAGAAGAAGAACAACAAATGTCTTGCTCTCAAAGTTAGAAGAAGTAATGTTGGATGTTGCAAACACCTTCCATGCTCGAATTTTGTTTTCTATTTAAGTTGTTTGCTCTAATTTTGAGGAAGGCTGTTTATGCAGCACCACCATTCACGATTCAGCACGACTAGAATTCACCATATGTACGGAAAATTGGTGGAGGAAGGAGCTTGAAAACAACTTTCTTGGATAGAAATTTGGAACAAGATCTTCCTAAAAATTCTTCACTTAATGTCACACAGCAATTTTTCAGGAATGGCAGCCATTATTTTGAATAGTCTTAATTATAAAATCCCATCTTCAAAACAAGTTTATGGCAATTTCGATAAACAACCTGAGACCCCTCAGAAAGGTGTCGAATCGAGACGGAAATTACACACATTGGAATTGCCATTACAGAAAACCCTATAGAGGATACTTACAGCCCCCAGCTTGACCAACGAGAAAACATATTTTGTTGCGTGGGTAGCACTGATGTTTCTTCTTCTTTATTTCACCGCTAGCGGGGTACTGGGACATTAAAGAGAACTTTTTAAGGGTTTTTTGAAAGGAAGTTGCAATATCTAGTGCATTATATAATTAACAAAAAATAATGTTGTAATAAAGTTTAATTTTTGACAAAAAACTGAACTATCATATACAAGATGATATAAAACCTATTGTTTCTTCTGTCTCTGACTCTTCTGTCTGATTCCCTGGCATACATTAATGGATCAAGCTAAGGGAAAAAGTCTGAGACATTCTAAACCTGATTCATCATCCCTCTGAAAATCATTCCTGAAAAAGTAACTTCCACTGATTATTTTCTTGAAGTGGAAAGGGTCATCATTTGCACGACTTCATTGTAAGTTCTTCAAATAAATCCTTTTTAATGTGGATTCCTCCTATGGACGTCAGCAGGGATAGGGACTGGTGGTGGTCAGTGCGCCCCATGAAACATAAATATTGCAGGTTATATGTTTCATATTTATTTTAATACGCATATGTATCAAACAGTTTGTGGTAACTAACTGTAAGTAAGGAGCGACCAGGCACAGTAGGATTCCTCCTGTGGCCGTCAACAGGAATAGGGAATAGGGACAGGTGGGGGTCTGTGCGCCTCATGAAACATACATATTATGGGTTATATGTTTCATACGTTTTTGATACGTATTTGTGTCAAACAGTTTGTGGTAACGAACTATAAGTAAAGAGCGACCAGGCTTAATAGGATTCCTCCTATGGACGTCAAGAGGAATAGGGACAGGTGGGGGTCAGTTCGCCTCATGAAACATACATATTATGGGTTATATGTTTCATACGTTTTTTGATACGTATATGAATCAAACAGTTTGTGGTAACGAACTATAAGTAAGGAGCAACCAGGCTTAATAGGAACTGAAACTTTAAAAAACGAAATTTTGATACCAATAGATATACCAAAAGAATTGGCTTATTATGCTGATTCCAAGTATATAAATTCATTAAGTTTAGTCATACCCATCAAAGGCTACGAGCCTGAGAAAATTTGCCGGATTTTTGGAAAGCTGGGGAACGCCCCCTATAAGCAAAGGAATCTTAATGAAAATCACACTGTCAGATTCACCATATCAGAGTACTCTTCTGTAGAAAAAAAAAGCTAAAGTTTGAATTTTGTCCCAATTCTTTAGTAACGACTCCTGAAACACAAAGCTCGCTTAACTAGAACAATAAGAAACTTCTTTAAAAGTACAAAAAGTTCAAGCGTAAAGAGCGAGGTGTTGGGGAGGGGTAACCTCTCTGATATACGTAAAAATATCTGTTCGTTTTAATGTCACTCCTTACTTTCAGTTGAAAAAAACTTGTTTTTTAAATTTCATTAAAAAGTAAGGGACGATATACACCAAAACAAACACGAAAAGAGGAAAACGATTAAAGTCTGCAAAATTAAGTCGCTTCCTCGCCCTTCTCTATAAAATATCCCAACATAATAATTCGTTTCTTAAAATTGCCCTTAAAATGCCTTGGAGCAGCGGTAAATCCCCACGAACACTATCCCTTGAATTTACTAATCTTCGGTATTTACTCAAATACCGAACAGCCCCTGCATACAGATGGAAGAAACATACTCTCCTCCCTATCCATCCAATCTTGACTCCTAGCATCTCTTAAGCAGTGGTAGACAGTTTGTCGTCGCCTGTTTAAAATATAGTTTATATTATTAAAAGAGAGATAATAAAGATAAAAGAACAGATATTATACTTGATAAAAAACAAAACAATTAATGAAGTTATAATGTATCACAAATTAAACTGATATTCAACTCAAAATCAAAAGGGAAAGAAACTGCTAGATATATGTACTAAGTTGTCCCCCTTACACCCCAATTATAGCGGGAGTGTCAGTCGCGCTCTACTGAAAGCACTATATATTTTAAGCGATTCAAAGCAAAATAAAAGAACTGGATAATTTTTTAAATAAAAACTCAAATTCGTATCCAGAGTGGACGGTTGAAGAGGTTTCAGCTGAATCCCCCCCCCCCCCCGTTTTATCGCCCAAAGGTTAAATTCTACTCGTGAACAAGCTTCAAAATACTCAATAACCGATTTTTATGCGTTTTGTAGTATTTTTTATAACATTTTTGAACAATACATCCAAAAAAAGTATCCAGTATAAAGGGTGTTAACCCGATTCCACCCCGTCCTCTCAACCAAAGGTTCAATTCTACCCGTAAAAAACCGTTTTTACGGGTTTTTTTTTGCTTTTGCTCCAGCTCTTGGAAGCAGTTAGAGCTAGACTGAAAGTTCTTATTGTCAGTTTAATCATTAGATGTGTCGATTGAATGGACTCTTCCTGAAAATAAAAAAAAAGAAGTTTTTTCAACATAAAGTAAAGAGCAACATTAACACTTAAAACAAACAGAAATTATTTTTTCGCTCTTTACGCTGAAGTCAGAAAGTTCTTTAAAAATACTTCTCATTCAATTTCAAGAGTCCAAAATCGAACTTTAGCGTAACGAGCAAGGGTTAAGGAAGTGGTAGCCCCCGTCATATTCTGAATAGTTTCTTTTCATTTTAAACTTTATTGTTGTGCCTTACTTTCAGTTGGAAAAACTATATTTTTTTTTTTATTTAATATCTGACTTTCAAATCATGCCAGGAAATCTCCTTCCCTCCATCCCCCCGTGGGAAATTTCTCCTAGAAGATTCCCCTCAGAAATTTGTCACGGAAACTTCAACCCCCCCCCCCCTACATGGGAAATGCCCCTCGGAAAATCCCCCTATAAGAATACCATATGCTTCCCAATTATAAATACTATATGTGAACCATGAGCAAATTGTTCCCTTACCTTAGCCCTTTCCGTAGCCTTACAGCCCTTTCCGTAGCCTTACAGCCCTTTCAAGCTATGGAAAGTATTGTCATCCCCAAAGGTATAGTTATTGGACCTTTTAACCATGCTGACTCAAATGGCTATCTCAAAATTTTGATCGGATGTCTTTGTGAAAAAATGGGTGTGGCAGGGCGGCTAATTGTTCTTCAGTAATTCTGTTTACTTAAACAAGGCACTCAAACTTTTGAATTCTGTTCGAATGAATCCTCTCCCAACCTCCTACGACCATTGTTTTTATTACGATCATCCCCGAGGGGGAAAAAATAAACCCGTATCCATGATCTTTCTTCTGTTAAAAAGTAAAAAATTCCATATTTTTGTAGATAGGAGCTTGAAACCTCTACAAAAGGATTCCTCGGACATGCTGAATGTGCTGATTTGATTTTACAATAAGATCGTTTAACTTTTTGGGGGTATTTCTCCCCTTTTTGATAACCAGTTAAATTTTTCTCAGGCTCACAGCTTTTGATGGTTAACATTAAACTTAATGAATTTTATATATTTGGAATCAGCATAAAAAGCCTATTCTTTTGATGTACCAATAGTTATCCATTTTTTAGAGTTTTGGTTACTATTGGGCTGAGTCGCTCCTTGCTTACAGTTTCTTACCACGAACTGCTTGAAAAGGTTTTTTATAATACCCCTGCCTTCAAGAAGAAAAATGTCCATGTGAAAGGTAGGGGGGGGGGGCTATAGATTGTGCTTACAATTTACTATTAAGGGGTCTGTATCTGGCCGAGTTTACTCTTCTTTTAGGAAAATTCCCGAAAAATTGGCAAAGAAAAATGTTATCTTACTATTCGGGTTTTTGTCTCTGACTGAATTGATCTTTTCTTTCAGGCAAGGTCCTAGTTTATTATGTTCCATCTCAGCACACTCTAATATCACTGGATTTTTTGAGACCAGAGATGTACTTGGATGTTTTTGATAGAAGGCCAGTCAAAATGTTAAGTCTTTTTGATAATCCATCTCATTTTCTGGTATTGGCATCTGACGGATTTGAAGTCGCTATTAGCATGTTCTTGAAGGATTGAAGTTCTATTGACGAGGAACCACTCTTATTGCCTGTGATTTTGCTAAGGTTTTTTTTATTGTTTTTTACGACAAAACTTATAAGCAAAGAAGCGACATTTTTGTCTTATTTGTCCTCTAATTTACCCTTTTACTTTCGTGCCAATATGGCATTGTTTGTTTTTGTAATCTTTTCGGTCTTGAAATAAAGCTTAATTGACTAGCCTTAGAAACCGGTCTGTGCAGTGTTGTTGTGTAATATCTTTTGAAGGGCTTTTGCAAATTGATTAAACTGTGGGGCAGAGGAGGGGAGAATTAATCTTTGAATAAATGTTCCCTTCATCCAGCTTCGAGTTCTTAAGCCACATAAGGTTCTACTAATGACCAGTGAACCCTGAATTATCTGAAACGTACTACCGTGCATAGGAAGGAGCAACTGACCTAAATAAATAAAAATCTTTTCTTTTTTTCCTTTTGATGTCATTGGTTCCTCAAAAACTTGGGAGGAACATGAGCAGGGTACAAATAAAAACTTTAAAGAGCGCATCAAAAATTTGTTTGTATGATTTTATGTTATGCTTTTACAAATCAAGCATTTTGTGTGGGTGGGGGGGGGTCAAATCCCGTAACCCTCCTGGATACGGCCTTGAACTTTATTTACCTCACGTTCAGTAATACCTACTGCAATCGATTACGCTTGGTTTTCGAAGCAAATGGTTTCCCCTGGTTGTCGGTGATGGAAATCGATTGCATTTATTTTTCTTTTTTTTATTAATAAAGAAAAAATATTTTTCTTGTTTTCCGAACGTTCAGTGTTTCTCAGCAGTAAGTTATCAAATTTAACTGGTAACCTGAAACCCTTTTCGCAATGTCAAAGGAACATTGCTCCCTATAGCAGCAGGCATTGAAGGTTCTTTAATTTAACATCAACATTTGTCATTTTTCTTCTATACTGCTATACTACCAAACTAGCGTCGTGGAGAGGAGGGGTTGGTATGGATTTCCGTCGTTTCTGAAGGTCTTCAACAAAATATTTTTAGTCATATTTTTTTTTGTTCCTGATATTAGTAAGGATAGCTAAAAAAAAACTCGATTTTACAGCAAAAAAAAAAAATGAACAGGCCAATAAGTAAATCAAGAATCGGTTGCCTATACTAAATGAGCCTACTCAAACTAATTCGAAGACAAATGCCCGAGCTTTCATAAAAGATTCAGTTCAGATATTGAAGCCAATGCAACAGAAATGGCTTCTCATGGCTGATAGCAAAGAAATAAAAATGGAAATGAGCAGACTCTTAATTCTCGAAGAAGAAAATGGTGGGTACCATGTAAAAGAAAAGAACCATTTGTAAATTTTGAAAGTGCAATCAGCAATAAATATTCATTTCCTATGGAGCCAAAAGTAAAGGAGCTTAGGTTTCAAGTGATACATATTATTTTACTAACCGAAATAGAACGTTTCTTGAGATTAATTAAAAAACTTTTTCCACAAATTAAGTTTTTCAAAGAAAAGTAAAGGACTCCATTAGACAAAAAATGAGCAAAAATAAAATAAAATAATCTACCAAGCGTGAAACTACCACAAATCAGCATCGATAAATCAATGAAACCCAAAACGAACATAAATTACAATAAATAACCGATTCAAACTCAAAACGAGCAGAAATTAACATAAGTTGGGTGCAAAACCCCTACGCCTTCCCAAGGCCAGAACAAAATTTGAACTTTACTGAAAAAATACAAATGAATGTGCATTGTCAACAATGTTTCAAAATTGTCAAAAAAAATATAAATTTTTTTACTTTTATAACTTTAATAAATTAAATATTATTAACGTTTTGATTACGAAATATCAGTATACGTAAATTAAACTGACAATGCACATTCATTTGTTTTTTTTTCAGTAAACTGCAAATTATGTACGGGCCTTGGGAAGGCATTGTAGTTTTGAGCCCAACTTATGTTAATTTCTGCTCGTTTTGAGTTTGACTCGGCTATTTATTGTAATTTCTGTTCGTTTTGGGTTTCATTTATTTATCGATGCTGATCTGTGGTAGTTTCACCCTTGGTAGATTATTTTATTTTATTTTTGCTCATTTTTGGTTTAATGGAGTTCTTTACTTTTCTTTGAAAAACTTATTTTGTGGAAAAAGTTTTTTTAATTAATTTCTGTTCGTTTTTCAGGGAAAAAGAAAATAATACTTTAAATCTTTTCGTTTTTTAAGATTTTATAGTTCAGCCTGCTATTTGTATGCTGGAGAAAAAATTTCAGCAATTCTTAACAGCATACACCTTTTTAAAAATCTGGACACAAATAGCACTTTTTATTTCAGTTTCATACCTCCTCTAGTTGACCTGAAATGGAAAACTTGATACCATTCGCACAAAAATCTGTTTACTTTCTTTGATAGCTTGGATACACTTACACTATTTTGATTTGGTTAAATTTTAAGAGTAGAAGTAGCCTCGAAAGTTTGAAAATAATTTGCTCAGTCGTTCTTGGGATACTTCTGAGATTTCTTATTTGGAATTAGCATCGTAATCGTGATTTTTGATTTAATCTTAAGGAAACATTTAGTTTTTAAACATAAGCGGCAAATGGGAGAGTGGGCGTGGGAGGGTGGGAGTGGAAGGGGGATTAGTTGCCCTCCAATCACTTACGACTATTAAAAATGGAACTAGCCCTTTGAATTTCAAATCCAATGAGCTTTTTTTCAAGTTAATACGACAAAGATTTATATAAAAACCTTATATGCCCCCAGGGCAAAACTTATAACCCTTGTCCTGAGGGTTGTGGAGGAGCGTCCTCCTCAAAACCTTATTTTCTATCTGGAAATCAACTACGCTAAACAAAATGACTATCTCGAAATTTTTATTGGATGTGTTTTGGGGAATGATGGGCGTGGGGGGGGCTAGTTGCCCTCCAATCTCTTTCTACTATTAAAAAGGGCACTAGCCCTTTGAATTTCCAATCGAATGAGCTTTTTTTGAAGTTTTTACGACAACACCTTCTATAAAAAAAAACTTTTATGCTTCCAGGGCATAACTTAAAGCCCTTGCCCTGAGGGTTGCGAGGGAGTGTCAATCTCAAAAACATATTTTCTATCTAGAAATCAGCTACGCTGAACAAAATGGCTATCTCAAAATTTTGATTGGATGTGTTTGGGGGAATGATGGGCGTGGGGGGCTAGTTGCCCTCCAATCACTTTCGACTATTAGAAAGGGCACTATCCCTTTGAATTTCCAATCGAATGAGCCTTTTTTGAAGTTTCTACGACAAAGCCTTCTATAAAACCTTATATGCCTCCAGGGCATAACTTAAAACCCCTGCCCTGAGGGTTGTGGGGAGTGTCCTCCTCAAAAATATATTTTCTATCTGGAAATAAACTACGCTGGACAAAATGGCTATCACAAAATTTTGATTGGGTATGTTTGGGGAAATGATAGGTGTTGGGGGGGGGGCTAGTTGCCCTCCAATCACTGTCGACTATTAAAAAGGGCGCTAGCCCTTTGAATTTCCAATCGGATGAGCCTGTTTTGAAGTTTCTACGATAATACCTTCTATAAAAACCTTATACGCCCCCAAAGGCATAACTTAAAGCCCTTGCCCTGAGGGTTGCGGGGGAGTGTCCTCCTCAAAAACAAATTTTCTATCTGAAAATAAACTACGCTGAACAAAATGGCTATCTTTAAATTTTGATTGGATGTGTTTGGGGGAATGATGGGCGTGGGGGGGCTAGTTGCCCTTCAATCACTTTCAACTATCAAGAAGGCCACTAGCCCTTTGAATTTCCAATTGAATGAGCTCTTTTTGAAGTTCCTACGACAACGCCTTATATAAAAACCTTATATGCCCCCAGGGCATAACTTAAAACCCTTGCCCTGAGGTTTGTTTGGGAGTGTCCTCCTCAGAAACATATTTTCTGTCTTGAAATCAACTACGCTGAACAAAATGGCTATCTCAAAATTTTGATTGTTTGTGTTCAGGGGAATGATGGGCGTGGGGGGAGGCTAGTTGCCCTCTAATCACTTTCGAGTATTAAAAAGGGTACTATCCCTTCGAATTTCCAATCGAATGAGTGTATTTTGAAGTTTTTACAACAACGTCTTCTACAAAAACCATATATTCCCCGAAGGCTTGATTTAAAATTCTTGCCGTGGGGGTTTTGGGGGAGTGTAACTCAGTACTGAATTAGCCTTTGAACTGTGAGGACACAAATTGGATTTAACTTTGAATTTAATTGGTTTGAAAAAGTGAATTTGTTAGACAGTTAAGATATTGCGAAACATAGAATTGGCTTGGGATTATTCACCTATGATTACGTCATTTAATTATGACAAAAAAAGAAAAATAGCCCAAAGCCAATGAATCAAGCTCTGATTGAGCAGTAGTTCAGGTGTCTTTACCGCTTGCCCTGATGGGTGAAATGAAATGCAAGTATTTGAATATTTGATTAGTTGAATTTTGCAAACACTACAGAGTATTCCTGAAAGTTGGCTGTGATTCCTTAGGTAACGTCGGTATTCAAACGCTGTTTGAAGTCGTCGTTGCAGGAAATAGGGGTGTTAGCCGTGGCCAAATTAACGGTGACTTAGCGAACTGCACGTCCGCATCGACGTGGATAAATAATAGGTGCCAGAATAGGTAAGAGAGATTATATATTTTATTTTATTTGCACTTGCCAAGGGGCGAAAAAGGAAGATTGCTAAAACTGTCCAAGTAGGATATCAGTCTGTTGAGAACAGTTTGTTGAATTCGATCGTTTCATCCGAAAGGAATACCGATGTCGCTTCACTGAAGACCCTGGTGGATGATTTTGCTAAGATGCTAACAATACTTAATGAAAATGGTAAAAATCAAGACTCTATAAACGATAGCATAAAAGTGTTTGAAAATCGTATGGTATCAGTGGAAAAAACACAGTCTGACCTAAAATCAGAAGCTAATAATACGAGTTTGCATGTTACACAGCTTGAATATGATGTTCAAAGCTTAAGAAATCAAATGTCAATTATGACTAGCGGAACGAAAAAGTATGAAATTGGGAGTACAGATCTATTTCGTCGGCTTATGGCATCTGAATATCGACATACAGAGATGAATCTTATCATTTGGAATGCTCCCTTTGAATATACCACCCAAGCCGAATCGTTTTTTGACCAGTTGTGTTTGGAGGGTCTAGGTCTGTCCAGGGACCCGAGGTTTCAAGTTATTGTTAATGTCCGTAAGGAGCAACAGTATTTTAAAGTTGATGTTGGTTCTCGAGATGCGAAGGTCAGTGTGCTTAAGAACGGAAATAAATTGAAAGGTAAAGTTATTGGATACCATAGAAATGTATCTGTTAGCGATGATGCAGCAATATCAGTTCGTGAAGCTCGAAGGAAGTTGTATGTAAAGAAATCTAGATTAAATGCTATTGGAGTTTCATCATGGGTTTCTAATACAGTTCCACCATATATACAGATCGACCAAATACAGTTGTGGCGGCAAAATTTGGTTACGATGAGCCTATCCCTGAGTTTTGTGACCAATAGATGGTTATATCATAAATGGTGATTTAAGATTTTGAATGGTGATTTAGGAATTAAGATTTTGTTAAGATATTTTTTTTGTTTTGTTTTGTATATGTGTTTATGGAAAAAAAAAGAAAAGTTGTTCCATTTTTTTTTTCATTTATTTAGTTTTTGTTAGAATTTAGAATGGGTAAGTGATAGACACCTGTAGAGTCTTGTCTTTTCTTCAATTATTATTTTCTGGAATTCAGTAATGAAACTAGCAAGCCTGTATTGTGACAGGCTAGTGTTAGTGAGAATTTTACATTTTTTTTTCTATTCGTTTGTTTATTTGTACCATTTTGTTAATTATGTTTCTAATTATTTTTAGTTTAGATCGTGTTATTTTCCGGAACTTCACTTACGTTGGATGCGGGACCACGGACCCTCCGAGTTATAGTAAGTTATTCAGTTGGTTAGGTTCGGTTGCAACTACCCTCCTTTTCTTTTTTTTATTTATATATTTATAAAAATGGTAATTGTTCTTAATGATCGTTTGGATTGGCTTGAGAATAATGCACTGAGTGTTTCAGATTTAGGATTAGGGATACTTCACACGGATTTTGATATGGGGGTAGATTATGTTTTTCCGAAGGTTAATTATAAGTGCCCATTTGATTTACATACTAGACTGGCACCGGATAAACTTGGCATTTTTCATCTGAATTGTCAGGGGTTAAATAGTACATTAGATTATTTGTCGGAGCTGTGTATGCTATCTGATTTTCATATTCTTGCACATACTGAAATATGGACTAATTCTGGACTATTGTATATTTTAAATTATAATATGTATGTTAAGAACCGTACTCAACATAAGCATCGAGGACTTGCCCTGTATATTAGAACTGATTTGAATGTGAAGGTTAGGGATGATTTGTCCGTTAATAGAGAGTTGATTTTTGAGTGTTATGTTGCGGAGGTTGATTACAATGGTGACCCAATTTTTATTGCTGTTTGTTACCGCCCCCCTTAAGCTAATGTAGATTGTTTTTAGAATTATTATAGCAACAAATGGACCTTCTAACTCGTAAGAACATGCCGTGTTTTGTGTGTGGAGATTTTAACATTGATTTGAAATTATTAGCATTTAACTTAAAAGCCCGGAATTTTTTGAATTTAATGTTAGGTTATGGGATGTATCCTGTTGTAAATATTTGTACTAGAGTGACGGAGTTATCTTCATCTCTAATTGATGATGTATTTTTGAATGTTCCCCATGATTCGTCGAGTGTTGTGTTAAATGATGTTTCGGATCACTTTGGTTTGGCAATATTAGTTCCGGGTATATTGAAGAGTATTAATATTAGGATAGAACAGTTAGATTTTTAATTTTTACAAGAAAAATTATGTTTAAATTTGAAGTTTGAGCTTTGGTATGGTAAGATTAAGGATACGTTTTTGGAATGTTGTGAAGTGTCAGGAATACAGAAGAGAAGGGTGTCTCCGAATAAACCATGTATTACAAAGAGTTTGTTACAGTAAATTAATAGAAGACTTTTTTTTATATAAGCTGTCAACAAGGAACAATGATCCTCATGATAAATTAATATATAGAGTTTATAATAGTAGGTTAAATGCTGTGCTCCGACAGGCTAAGGTAGAATATTATAAGGTTAAGTTTTAAAAAGTTGAGGGGTAACCCGAGTAAGACTTGGAAATTGATTAAGTCGGTGACTTGCCCTGGTAGCGTCTTCATCCGTCCAGATAATATGGGAATGAATAATAATATTGTACATGAGATATGCAATCACTTTGCTACTATTGGGCAGCGTGTGTCATCATCGGTGCCAGTATTTGATCAAGATGGAGATTTTCGTCAATTCCTACCGGAAGATTCTGATGTGTCTGCGTACCTTAAATCTGTAACTATTTATGAATTATTTGATGTAATAAAAAAAATATGAAAATGGTGCATATGGAGGCGATTTTATTTCATTGAAGGTTTTGAAGTCGATTTGACCTGTTATATCTAGTCATTTCTTAGGACTAATAAATAATTGTTTAAATGCTGAAATATTTCCCTCTAAAGTGCGCAAATGTTATCCTGATATTTAAAGGAGGGGATAAGAATTGTTTTAGTGATTATAGACCGATTTCTTTACTACCATTTATTTCTAGAGTGTTTGAAAAGTTGATTCTTAGTAGGATGGCAAGTTTTTTCGAGAAAAGACAATTTTTTGGTTCTAGTCAGTTTGGGTTTAGGATTCATCATTCTACAGAGCATGCAGTTTTATTTTTAACAACTTTTATTAATGATGCTTTAGACAAGGATCTGAAGATAGCTCCGATATTTTTGGATATTACTAAAGCATTTGACTTCTGTTGATTATGATGCACTAGTTCAAAAGTTATATAGTAGTGGTATGTGTGGGGATTTTTTAAATGTGATAGTTTTGTTAGTGGAAGCACTCAGTGTGTCGTGATGGATGGTGTTACGTCTAAAATTGAACATATTTCGATTGGAGTACCCCAGGGTTCCGTTTTGGGCCCTTTGTTGTTATTGGTTTATATTAATGACCTTTTTATAGCTTCAAGAAATGTTTCTCGATCTTTAGACCTTGATACTTACGGTACTAAAGGAATTCTACTATGTTTTGCTGATGATGCCCATTTTACTGTAGATGCTAGAACTGAAAATGAGTTGATGACTATATTGAAACAAGATATTTCTTCGATTGAAAAGTGGATGCTAGTAAATAAATTGAAACTGAATCATAATAAGTCGAATTTTTTGATTTATGGTAGGATTACTTCACATTATCCATGGATTAATAGGATATAAGCAGGGGCACCATACTATTGTGAGATCTACTAGTACCAGATACCTAGGCGTTATAATTGAGGAAAACCTTAGTTTTAAAGACCATATTGCATCTATTAGCAGCAAATTGTAGAATGTTGTATTCTATGGTTCACCGATATCTCATTTACTGTTGTATGGTTTGGCCGAAAACATTTGTAACTCACCTCCATCTGCTCTGTGTAACGCAGAATATGGCAAATAGAGTTTTGTATGGTAATCAAACTGACCTATCTGTATCGGTGAGGCATCTTTACCGCGAGTGCAAATTTCTACCGTTGGCAGGAATATGCGTATTCTATAATGCTCTGTTTATGTTTAAATATTTAGCTTTGGAGTTACCATCAGGTTTTTCAGGAATGTTTAGTCTTGTGTCTATTATTCACGATCATTTTACACGATCTTCTCAGTTGGTGCGAAGACCAGCTATGGTCACGTCTAGGTCTAGATTTTCGATTCGCCATGTTGTTCCGTTAGTTTGGGAAAGTTGCCAAAGGATTTCATGAATGTTGGGGGTTTGCAGGAATTTCGTAAGCTGCTAAGGAACCATTGTTTTGACGTGTATATTTTGGATGGATTATTCTATGTCAGTTAAGTTATGTTTTTGAGGAGGGTTTAGTTGCAGCTGAATATGATTATAATTATTCTAATTTTGTTGGGTGATGTTTGGAGGTTTGTTGGTTTTCGGGTCCGGTAAGTTGAGCTCTAATTATGTTGTTTTTGTTTTGTTTATTTTTGTTGTTTTTTTCTTTTTTTTGGTTTTTTGATTTATATGGAGGGTTTTCTCCCACACAAGCATGCTTCAGAGAATTGTTGATGAATATATATATATTTTTTGATAAACCCAGTGTTACTTAAGTGTCCTCCTCAAAAACATATTTTCTACGTGGAAATCAGTTAAGCTAAACAAAATGACTATCTCAAAATTTTGATTGGATGTGTTTGGGGGAATGATGGGCGTGGGAAGGGGGGTGGCTAGTTTCCCTCCAATCGCTTTTGACAATTAAAAAGGGAACTAGCCACCCCAATTTCCAATCGAAGAAGCCCTTTTCTAATTTTCTACGACAACTCCTTCGATACGAAGTGCCCGGTTATGGAGAAAAAAAAAATGTGCCCACATCGTTCTTTACTTGGGCAGTGCTAGCACGCTGCCTATGAAACGAAGATAAAAATTACTCCTTTTGTATGGAAATAGTGGATGACGGTTTAGAAAACGAGTTCATCAAGTGTTAAGAAAGTGTAAGAGGGAAAAAAACGGGTTTAATTTAAACGAAGCAGTGACAAACGTACTAAAACGTACTAAAAACAAAAAAGCAACAACAAAACATTAATTAGTAAAAAACTCAAAATATTTCAACTCCATATCTGGGAGCCTTTGTCAACGGAAAAAACTTAGTTAATCATCTAAAGAAAAAGACAAGAAGCAACACAAATAAAAGAGAAAAAAGAACAAAAGACAAGACAAATAAAACTCACATCTTAATAAAACTTTCAAAGTACGGCAACAACTGTAATCATCTTTAGTAATCTTCACCCAAAAATTACCTAAATCATTAGCAGTCCAGGTGCCAGTAGACAAAAAGACTCTTATTTTCAGTTCGTCATGACACATCTTCACACATCTGTTTCACGCAATCTGAAAGCAGTTTAGTCTTATCGAAACCCCATGATTACGATTACACCCGGGAATAGGTACCTACGAGGGGTCCTTGACCCTTAAAAAAGACTTGAAAGATTAAAAAAAAAGATATCTCGAGAGTTTTATTTACAGTTTTTTCAAGTTTGCAGCACTACCTGTTGCAAGGCTCCTGCTAGGCGTGGAATTTAAAGGACGCAGTGGATAAATATATAAAAGAGGCAATTCTAGTGTTTTCTTGAAGATCAAGATTCAAACCATGGAAAGCTGCTTGAAACCTACCCAAAAGGTGAAACGCACTTTTGCCAACCCTGCAGAAGGGTTGTAACAGGTACTGTTACAACAAAATACAATTAGGGATTTTTTTCCAATGTTGAAAAGAAGTGTACCGTCAACGGCCCAGTTCGGGACCCATCTGGCGTATACATGACCGAATCAGCAGCAGTGAATGAGTAATGGGCATCCCATTACGAAAGACTCGTCAATAAGCCCCCACCCGATAAGCCACCCGAAATTCCCAAAAGGGAATAATGAGGAAAAGTGAATATTCACTTCTCTCATTGTAAAAGTCTAAAACATACTGCGTCATTTGAGCTTTGCGTAAAACTATATGCGTCTTGAACAGTCTTGGAAACTATAAACAACATCAAAATGATTATTTGATGTATGATGATATTAATTGTGGAAAGATCTATCAGTTCGAGAATTTGTTTCACTGTAATTTTATTTTTATTTTCAATGCTGTAAGACATGGAAAAGAAAATATTTGTAATATAATTCATGTTCAGTTAAGCGCCAATGAGGCAGTAAGCTTTTGGTTTTTATTTACAGTTAAGGAAGGGGGCAGTATCCAACCTCTTGTTTGTAGAGAAACTATATTCGTCTAGAACAACTTTAGAAAGAACTAATAAATTAAACTGAATATACTTCAATAGCAATTTATTTTTTTTCGTTTTAAGCTAGATTTTCATATGCAATGTAAGTATATACCAAGGTACCATTTTGCCAACGCCCCCGTACCAAACAGGTTTTTCTGGTAGTCCTATTCTACAGGAGCATTACACTCTTTGCCAGGGAATGACGCAATTTCTAGTTCAATGTCTTTTTTGGTGATAAATCCCAAACCAGCACGTCTTGTTTCGTTGTTATGCAATTATTTTTTGTATATATTCAAGTTTCATATTTGATTCTCCATCAGTTTCCAATAGTTTGTCTTCGAGATAGCATTACAGGCATTTTTTGTAAAAATCATTTACATAGAAAAATGGACAATTCTAAGCAATTTTTGATGACTGAAAATTATTATCATTATCATATTAAAAAGAAATTGTCATTAATTTAATGAAGAAATTCTTTCCTTGCGCTAGAACTAAGGGTACTTATCTACTTAGAAGCCTGTTGTTTTTAGGAGCTGAAAAAAACCTCTAATTCTCTTATAGGTTGAAATTTAATGTGTGATTTTTTTTATCTAGATCAATGGGTCTTTTATATGTTTTTTGAAAAAGGTGATCAGTTTTCGATCAGCAATTTGGGATTAGAATAAAATACTGATTTTTTCATGTATTGATTGTTAAAAAAGCTTCCTTTTTTATCAATATCAATGACCTTTTTTTTAGGTGTGTTTTCGAAAATACTTACAGGCCAGTCTGCAAAAAAAAAAAAAAATTGTATTTTAATAAATTTAATGAATAAATTATTTACTTACACAGTGTTATTAAATCTTTTAAAATTGTATTATTTTTTAAAAAAGCTTCCTTTTTTTTATCATGATCAGTGGCTTTTTTTTTTTATGTATTTTTTTTAAAATAATTACACGCCCGTCTGCATTTAAGGTGTGATTTTTTATAAATATAAGCGGCCGTTTTATGGACTGTTTTTGAAAAATTGATTAGGTTTATATCGTTAATTTGGGATTATAATAAAATGATTATTATTTTAATTTTTTAATTTTTACAAAATCTTCCTTTTTTTTAAAGTGTGATTTTTTTTTTTATAAATTTCAGTGTTTTTTTTTTTTTATGGATTTTTTTTTAAAATATTTACAGGCCATTATGCATTGTATAATCTATTCCTGAAATTTAATGCTTAAAAACCCCCAACCCCCCCCCCTCCCATTTCCACAAAAAAAGATTTTTTTAACTTTTAAACCTATTTAAAAAAAAAAAATTTTATCTTTTATTTAATTTTTTTTTAAAGGACCTTATTATATAATAGGGGGGGGATTGACTGAGCCATGCTAATTAACTTTTCCACTTCTTAAATTTCTATTTATGTCTACATTTGATTGAAATCTGATAGTTTTACTTGACTGTCACATGCAATTCTTCTCCATATTGTTTAATAAGGAACGCAAATACTGCTTTTTAAGTTTGAATTTACAAATACCGTCACGGAAGCATGGACGTAGGAGGGGGAGGGCGGAGGGTGGGGAGGATCAGTTTATAAAAGGTCCTCCATCCCACTATCAAAACCCCTGATTTTGAAATCAAGATGTTTTTTTAAAATACTTTAGATGTCTAACATAAACGGAAGTAGTTTCCAAAAACCCAAACTGTATGTGTTCTACATTCTAAATTTTTGTCTTTTTTTTTTAATTGAATAAGATAAGTGAACAAACCCTTCTGATGAAACTAAAACAAGACCTGACAACCAGTAGGTAATACAAAACTCCAGAGCTTATTGTATCACTGTATCTTTGCAAGTTAACAGCGATACGGACCATCAATCAAGCTCTAACATTCTAGCGACAGAACCCTCTGACTCCTACGTTATCTCAATGTCACCGGGAAGGAAGTTGAAAAGGGAATGGATTACTTTATACCATGTCTCAGCTCAGCCTACTGAGCTCGACCCCCTTCAAGTTTTGCAAAGGAGTTCAGATATAGAAGTCCAGTCAGAATTTGTAAGTATATACATAATTTTTTCTATCCCTATTTTTCAAAAATAAGACAAAATTTTCTCAGGCGCATAGCTTTTGATGAGTTAAAAAAAAAACTTAAAATTTGTTTATAAGCTATTTAATTTTCTTTAATTAACCAAATTATCAATATATATATATATAAATTAGTGCTTATATAAATTTTTCTATAAAAAAAAAAACAAAAAAAAAAACTTAATTTGTAACTTATACACAAGATAAATTATAAAGAGATAATAAATTTTAAAAAAAAAAAAAAAAATTTGCTATTTAACGCGTGGCAAGCAATCCTTAAACTGATATTATTGCGCTAAAACCATTTGCATTCTATCAGATCGTCCCATCACTTTGAATTTTAAATGGGTTTCCTGTGACAGGATGATGTTTTAGCAATCTCCAATTATGGGTTTCACATACGAAGAAAATATTATTATTTTGAACCAACTCAGGTAATTATTCTCGCTTTTGAAAGATTCAAGAAAAAGAATTATAGACTGTGTTCATTTACAACGGTGTTGTGAAGTTCGATAACCCCTCACATCGGAACGGTCATCTATCCTCCTACCTGGGCGGACCCCCAAAACTCCCCCGAGGTCTCCCCGGGGGGGGGGGTTTGGGGAGGGGCGGGGGTCTCTAACAAGGACCATCCAACATTTTAATTGTTGATATGGATGGAGAAAAAAGTTCTTCTCTCTTACATGTATTTATTTAGCCCAGGTCGAAAAAATCCGTTGGCAAAAGACAGAGGAAAATACGGATTATTGATAAAGTAACAACACCACCACCAACCGCCGACATATGGAGTTCGTGTCCTTTAACTGAAGCCGAGGAGCAAGTGTTCGTACAGCATACTGCGTCAGTCGAACAATGGTCAAGTTTCATTAACAGTTATAATGAAGAGGCTCAAACAATCGTAATGGACGCATATTTTGCGTTTTATTTTTAAAAAAAATATTTGGAATAAAACCATTAATTTTTTCTATCATTCTCTTGTTATAACTTACCCTTCTAGGAATAAGACTACAATTTCCCGACAAAAAAAAAAAATATTTTTTAACATGTTCAGTTGACATTATGAAAGACATAAGGCAATGTAACTTTTTTTTCTTCTTCTTTTAATTGTTCAGGTGGTGGTGGGACAATGACTATGAGAAATTGACAAAGTTTATTAACTATAAAAAAAATGGTTATTTTACATAAAAAATAACTTTTTTTTTCTACAGATTAAAAATATAGCACTCCCAGTGGCACCATCGAGTGATGAAGCAGGTATATTTACAGAACCAATTCTGTCTCCACCAGCAGAGTTCAAGGATGAACCTACACTGGTTCTAGATAATATGAAATGGCATGAGGGATTCCTTCCTGATGTTTTTGGGGGAATGGCCGGCCTGGATGACTTAATCTGTGATATTGACATGCTTGAGGACCCAGAGTGGGCAGATAGTTTCATGCGTGAATATTTAGATGATGCTACAAGTAAATTTGAATCAGAGGACAATACAGGCTGGTTCGATCAATTGTCTCCAAATACCTTGGAACATGTACTAGGAGACCTCATGTCACATCCCCCCAATGTGATTGAACAGACTGGGAGTGGTGTTATTGACAATTCCCTGTCACCCTCCTCCACCAGTCCGCTTAATAGTAGTAGTAATACAACATCAGCTCATTTTTCCGGGGGCATTTTTAATGAGAACTTTATAATTAGTGAATTGAGTCCTGAACAAACAGGGTCAAGACATGAAAATAGTGCTACGCCCCCGGACTTGCCTGATTTTTATCTGTTAGAATCTGCTCTAAGCCATTTGCAAACATACAGGGTAGATTTTAGCCTTCCCGAGGAAAACGCGAGAATTATTTTAACTGACCTCGTGAAAAATCTCCATAGCTATATTGAAAAATTTTGAGCAATTTTTTAAATATACATCCAGAAGGGGTGAGCTGAGGGGGCAATGACAGCAGCAGTGAACCACACAGTTGATTTACACCAGGGGACATCCGGGGACCTTTTTTATTTTCATTTTTCGACAGGTAACAAGACTTTCTAAAAAGTTATAAACGATTTTGAAGAAAATTTTTTCAGCTGTTTAAATAAACTTATTTATACTTTGTATACATTTAATGAGAGGGGGCGCGGGTCCATCATTTTATACATTGAATGCATGGATATGAATCTCAGTAGATTTAAAAAAAACTTTATTTTAAGGGGTGGTAGGGGTAAAGGAATAAAATGCCACCCGGATTTGTCGGCTACAGGAGGGGTTCAGGGTTTCAAATTTGACACTGGGCTGCAATGCTTTAAATATGCATTTTTAGCAGCAGCCCATAAGACATTATATAATGAGTCAAAATTAAAAATCTTGACGTACTTGCATTTAACGGTGTAAAAATTTTCCATAATTTAATTTTTTATTGTTTAGAGTTAAAATATCGATTTGCATTTACATAAAAACCATTTGTCTAGAAAGAATAGGAATTTCTGGGGGGGGGGTGGGGGGGTCTCCAGTATGAAACTGAATTTGTAGATGGGGGGAAAAAACCAAATAAAAAAGGAGTTTTGTACTCAGTGAGGACACCAATGGTGGAAAATGTTAAAAAAAATTTTGTATGTGTTATTTACGAACCTCCCAAAGATGTAAATTCTTATGGTCATTTTTTCCCCGTTACTGCAATAAGTCGACTCCTCTGTCAAGGCGTTCAGAAAGGAGAACGTTTCTATTGCCCCATGTGCCTTTCCTCATTTAGATCTGAGCGAACGTTATCAGATCACATGGAGCATTGCAAACTTCATGGAAATCAAAGAATAGAAATGCCGGCAGAAGGCAAATATATTTTACAATTTAAAAATTTTCAAAAGTCTCTTCTGCAATCTGATAAAGTGTCTTTGTATTGTGAAACGAGACTGTTTGAGATATCGGACCCATCAAGGCCAATGATAGTCAAGTACTACACACGAGTTGCGTGGTCCGCCGCACACACACATAGCGTCGTCACACAGCACACGAACGTTGAAGAATTTTTTTTAAATATGGACGAGGATGGTCGTATGGACCAGCTCTTGGTTTATGGAATTAAAACAGCACACAGATCAATTTAAATAGTTCTTAAGACCCCGTATACAATGATCGTGTCGTAGAATAAACGATTAGCGTTGTACATGAGAACAGTGTGTTGGGTGGGTAGGAATATCTTTGCCCCACAAGACGCAGTGCAGGATCACAATCACCTTATTGACCCCACTTCAACAAGGCCAAGTAACTTTCGTGGTGGGCTCACAATTCGTGTAATTTAAAAATTAAACAACAACGTTGTCTATCGGTTTATATACATAACTCTACCTACGATCTGAATTTTGTGCTACCTGCATTGGCACATCTTCAAAGAAATGGAACTGAGGATGATGATGATGATGATGATGATGATGCATGTGTGATAGACAGCTTTACGTACAAAATCATACCTAAATCCGCGGGAAAGTTGCTTATTTTGGAATTTATGTGGAAATTTGTTGAAGCCGGTGTTGAGTACACGAATAAAATTCTCTTTTTAGATTCCTACAGTTTTTTCCCCACATCATTGAGCGAATTAATTCAAGTGCAGAAAAAAGATGACGGCTGCAATGCTTTCCCCCATCTCAAGCAACATAGTTCAAATGATTTATATGATTTGTTAACTGTCAAAGGCATATATCCTTATGACCAGTATTGTTCCATTTTGAGATTCGCCGAGGAGGCTATTCCTTGCATTGAATCGTTTTACGACAGTCTTCACGATCGTAGTTGCACCCCCGAGGAATACAGTTTTGCTAAAAAAGTTTGGGCAGAGGGGGTGTAAAAATGGATTTGACTACTGCAAGCTGTATTTGTCGAGTGACGTGTTAACTTTGTTAGACATTATGTGTAAAAATACGGATAAAATCTATGAGGAGTTTAATCTTGATTTGGGGTATTATTTTTCTTTGCCTCATCTAGTGATGGACCTCATCCTGAAAATTAGTGGGAAAAAAATTGGGCTAATCACTGACATTGATCAGTACCTGTTCATCAAAAGGTCAATGAGGGGGGGTTTTGTTTTTCACGGAGACTGTATCTTGGAAACCGATCCAACAGGAGAGAAGACGGAGACAAAATCAAATGCAGTTTTCCTCGATATGAATTCTCTCTACCCTTCGGCCATGTCCCATTATGCACTACCTTGCGGCGACTATAAATGGCTCAATGACACTCAAGCTCCCCATGTCCCCAACATTGGAGACGACAGTGTTGAGGAGACTGAACCAGTTGGATGGTTTTTTGAAATTGAATGAGAGATACCAGTCGAGCTTCACGATTCAGTAAAGGATTTTGTTTTACCGTTTATCAATAGACCTGTGACTAAGGACTCTTTGAGTCATCGCAATAGGTGTTTAGTATAGGTGGACGGATTGCATTGGGTACCTTCAAAACAAAAACTTATTGCTGACCTTCTGCCGAAAAAAAACATAGTTGTACAACAAGTAGAGTTAAAATTTATTTTCAACAATGGTTTCAACGTAACACAGGTTCAACGAGCACTCGAGTTTAGTCAAAAACCCTATCTGAAAACTTTTGTTGACACTTTTGTCGGCAAACGTTCTGCAGCACAGACGAAAGCTGAAAAAGAAATTTATAAACTCATTTTAAATTTGGCTTTCGGCATAATGTGTGAGAGTGTTCACGATATGAATCGTTGTGACGTCGTGACCGATCCAGAACAATGTGCTCGAATTAGTGCCGATCCCAATTACACTTCCTTTACAATCATTGGTCCGGACATGGTACTTTTGAATAGGAAAAAAAGACTCCTTGTCTTGAATTAAAATATTGCTGCAGGCAGTGCTATCTTGCAGATCTCAAAAAAGCTCATGTTGGAATTCTACTACAATGTGGCTAGGGTACAGTCGCCGGAAAAGGGGCAAGTAGAGGTCTGCTACGGTGACACGGATTCTCTACTGCTCAAAGTAAAAACACCAAATCTAATTGATGATTTGGCGCACGGTGAAATTATCAGTTCACGGATGGACTACACCAATGGGAGGGGTGGTGTTTACGCTTAGATAGTAAACCGTCGCGTGCCCAAGCCTATTCTTTTTTTTTAATCAGACCCATGTAGTGAATTGAGGTCAAAGTTTATTCGGTCAAGTCAGTAGGTGTAATGTCTACTTACCTACGACGAGGAACTAAAGACACTTATCAATGGAGTCCCCCCGCGTTTTATGGCACAGAATATTGACATGGACAGGTATATGAATTGTAGTGTTGAAAATGCAATTCCACGAGTCAATTAGTTGTCAATTCGTTCATTAAACTACAGGAACTATACTGTAAATGTAGAAAAAATAGCCATGAGTACCATTTCCGACAAGTTTTATGTTTGTCAAGATGGTGTGACCACCCTCCCCCTTGGACACTATTTAACTTCAGACCGGATCGAATGTACTGCCCACAGGGAAAGTCTCGGTTTAAATAAAGTCCTGTAACTAATTTCCTAAAAACCTTTTGGGGGGGGGGGCTCGCAGCCTTTGGGGGGGGGCCTCGCGGCCCGGGGGAGGGCGGCCGCCGCCAGCGCGGGGGGCGCACCGTCACCAAAGTTATCTTTTTTTTTTGGACTTAGAGCAGATTTTTTTTTTTTTTTCAAGTGCCATCTCTAATTTAATGGTTTTTTTTCTCTATAAACAAAAAAAAAAGTGCTCTCTCTCTCTCTCTGTACCCCTATGTAAATGTTGCTGTTGTATTTTTTTATTATAAATAAATTTAAAAAAAAAGTTTATTTTTTCAAGTGCTCTCTCTAATTTAATGTTTTTTTTCTCTCTATAAATAAACAAAAAAAAGTGTTTTTTTTCTCTGTGTGTATACCTATGTAAATGTTGTTGTATTTTTTATTATAAATAAATTTAAAAAAGTGTTTTTTTTTTTTTTCAATGTATTTTTACTTTTTTTTTATATGAATATAATAAAATAAAAAAATATGATTCTTTATTCGTCTTTGTCTTTTGTCTTTGTCGTCTTCTTGAAGAACAGAGTAGTAGTAGGGAAAAAAATTATTTAGTCATTAGACAATTAGGGTCTACAGTTAGTTGTCCAGGTGAACTGTTGAAAGGAACATGTATCAATTTAAAACACCATTCAGATCGTTTCTGTGTGGTCCCTCAATGTCGGGCAAAACAACACTCTTAACTAAAATAATTAAAAATTGTGATAAAATGTTTGCGGAAAAGCCGAAAAAAATCTACTATTGCTATAGTATTTGGCAGGAGTCATACAATAAAATAAAAACAATTGCTGCCACCACCACCATGGGATCGATGCAGATACAGTTCATACAGGGACTTGATGTTTTCAACATTATTGAACCAAACTCTTGGCTGATCATTGACGATCTGGCTGAATCTATTGAACAATGGTCTCAGCAAATGCTGCAATTGTTTACCGTTCGCTCTCATCATGAACAGATTTCCGTCACTCTGGTTCTACACAATCTCTTTCATCAGAGCAAATGTATGCGAACATTTGCTTTGAAGTGCACCTACTATATCATTTACAGAATTGTTCGTGATTCTAGGTCGCTAATAACCCTCAATAAACAAATCTATCCAGGTGCCCCTAAATTTCTGCTCTCGGTATACAATCAGGAAACTAATAAACCCCACGGTTATATTCTATTGGATCTTAATCAAAATACACCCGAGGATCTACGTGTAGTCACAGATGTTTTCGACTATGAAATTACAGTATATCTCCCGGTGAACACTAAAAAGACCTATTAGTCGCTATCATGACACTGAAGAAACTACATGAAAATAAACATTTGTTTTCAGTTCTAAGCACTTCAAAACCTCAGCTTAGAAAAGCAATACTCAAACACGGTATTGACAATGATTTCATTAATCTAATATCTGAACTTTGTTTAAATTTGACCGAGGGTAATGTTCAACTACCAGAAGTAGTTAATCAACAGGCAAAGCAACATCGGTCTATTGTACGTACATTGGCCTCTAAAAAGAAAGGAAAGAATTTTAAAAGGAAACGACTTCTTCAGGCAGGCGGTAGCTTTTTCACACTTTTACTGCCAATAATTGCAGGACTTGTAAACAGTTTTCTCTAGTGAGAATGGCAAAACACTATAAATTGACTCCAATAGAAGTCGCTCTCTCACCCGTCGAACACTTTGAGGACAATCTGAGTAAATTCCTCGACAATGAAACTATTGATGATGATAAAAAACTGATTTTACTTCAAGATGCACTTCGTCGAGTGGGCAAACACTATCGATCAAAGTCCACTGCTGCTGATGCTGCTGATCCCAAACAAGAATTATCTCCTCAAGAATCACCTGCTGCTGCTGCTGGAACACAATTAAAGAAGGAGGAATTGGATTCAATTGTATTGAAAATTGGAAATCTAAGGCCCCAATAATATCTTGAAAAAATAAAACGACTCCTAATCTATCTCTTGGAAAGTGATCAAATTGAAGTTGAGAGCAATGGGGAAAGGATTATAATTCAGGGCAAGAGATATAATCTAATTGATTTAATGTATGACATGGTTACAAATCGTAAAGGAATATTATCATTTGACACTCTTCTATACAACTTTCTAAATACATTAAACTTGCCCAAAAGTCTTATTGTCAATAGACAAATTCTAAAAAATCTAAATGAACGTGCATCATCATTATCATCAATATTAAAATATGAACTTGAAGAAGAATATTTTAAATCAATTTTGGAAAATACTAGCACACCACTGATAGCTAGACAAAAGCGAAGACGTATCAAGTCAACGTCCCCACCAGCAGCAGCCAGTATACAAAAGGGTAGCGGACGTTACACAACGTGTTTACGTTCAAAATGGCTGAAGTTCTGAAAGGTGTTTATGAAAATATTGGCGAGGCGGGGAGTGTAAATTCCCCCATAACTCTTTCCAAAGTCACGGGTGTTCGCACTAAAATTGTACAAGACTATCTACAAAATGAACCAAGTTACACTCTGCATAGAAATCGTAGACTTCGTGCCAATCAATATCGAAAAACTAAAGTCTTTTACCCATTGGATATAATGCAAGCAGATCTCCTGACTCTAGATGAGATTCAAAGACGTCACAATACACCGTACAAGTATATTCTACTTGCAGTAAGTGTTTTTAGTCGCTATGCATATGCAAGTCCATTGCGATCACAGAGAGGTGTTGAAGTTGCTCAAGTCATTGAAAGTAGTCTCCAACAGGATTCATATAAAAAAATTCAAACGGATCGCGGTAGTGAATTTCTTAATCCTCATGTTGCAAAAGTACTAGAGAAGTATAGTAAATTGCTCTATCATACGCAAAGTCCTATAAAGGCTGCATTGGCCGAACGATTGATAAGAACTATTTGACTTTTAATTTCAAGATCTTGTACATTGAAAAATACGCCGGATTTTATTCATGATCTAGATAAAATCATGTTGATTTATAATCAACGACCTCATCAATCATTATCCAACTCAACACCAACTGATGTTCATCAGTCGGATCATAATAAAATTGACATCTTTCTTAAACAATATTCCAATGAATCAAAATTCAATAAGAAGAAGAAAAATGAATTCAATGTTTGTGATAAGGTTCAAATTAATAGAACAACTAATGTTATTGAAAAGGGGAATTACTTGTGGTCCACTGAAATTTTTATAGTGGCAAAAATCCTATACACTAAACCCATAACTTATCGCCTGAGTGATACCAAAGATGAAGAGATTCTCGGCGGCTTTTATGACTATGAATTGCAAAAAGTTAAAAATGCTAGTGAAATCTATCAAATTGAAAAGATATTAAAAACACGTACTCGCGGGTGTAAGAAACAGTTACTTGTTCGCTGGCTAGGATACAACTCTGTTTTTGATTCTTGGATTGGTGTTGAAGATATTGACAATGCCCAATGATTTATATGTAACTTTAATGTCAAACGTTTCCGATCCTCTCTACAATGACTTGAATACGACAAGTGATTTTTGGACAAAACTCTCCCCCGCCATCAAATTTTACGGTGCATATGAAGTGGCTCTTGTCGAATGTATTCTAAAAAATAACTATGACATCCTGAGAAAGGATCGTAAATATGAAATAAAAATACGACCGTTTGAATTCGGTGATGAAGTTGCAATGGCAACTTTTGATTCGAATCAATACCCTATTGCTAACATCCCTTACAGGGAATACAATAACATGCATGAACTGTGTCGAGTTATCAACAAAAAATTGCAAGTCGAAAAAAAGGAGGTTTCACTTTCAATTACTCGACGGAACAAAGGAGAATTTATATTAACAATCCATTTGAGAATGAAAGAATTTTCCTCAATGAGAATTTACGTGAGGTTCTTGGTTTTAAAAACCGTATTATTAAGACAGAAAATTTCAGTGGTATTGACCATGTTATCTATGCAGACTATGCACCCAGCTTCTCCACGGACACTTGTATATTTTTCTACGCTTCATTTGTGGAAACATCTCGGGTTGGTAATTCAAATGTTCCCCTCCTATGAGTTCTTGAACGAAAAACCAATCAAGAACATGTTCACCACTACAATATAAAGCATCTTCAGTATATTCCCGTAAACATTTCCTATTTGGAACTCTGTCAGTTAACACTAAGAACTGAATTAGGTGATCCAATAGCAATTTCAAAAGGCTTAGCAGTGATTACATGTCATTTTCGACCCATTGTCAACGACAACGACGGTAAAATAACCTACGCAATGAACAATAGAAGAACTCCATTTGTCTGTCCCGATATTGACTGTTATGTTGGTGCTTTGAGTCCACGTCAAATAGGCAATGGATTGGACTACTACAAGGGGCGTACTAGAATGTCTGGCTATGGTCTTGGTAGCTGGTTTGCTAGGCTATCTCTTTCTGCACTACCCTTTATCTAAAAATATCTTGTACATGCTGCATCAAGTTTTTCTGGCTCTACACTACAGGATTTGGGTTCGGGCAAGAATTTCAAGGAGCGTATTAAGGAAAATATTAGATCTTCAGCAACAGCCGTTGGTGAGCAATTAAAATCTCGACAAAATGGGGAGAGATTGAAAAGGATGTGTTCGCATCATTCACTCATCAGTCTCCACCCAGGCAGGAAGCAAAGGAGATCAACAAGGACTTTGAGAAATAAAACAACGAAGGCCAATAAGCAGCAGCCGCAGCACAAGAAGAAAAAGAAAAAGACTGTTAGATCGAAGAAGGATTTCTTCTCTTAAGATTACTTATCTCCCCCACAAAGAATAATATCCATCAATCAGTTCCTCATTGAATCTATTCAATGCTGAAAATGTTGATGTCAGTGTCAAGTATGGCTACTATGAACAATTTCATCCTCAACAACCCCTCTCGGAAAATATACACCTTCAAATATTTTCAAATTAAGACTATTTCATTTATTTTTCGTCAAAATTTATTTATTTAAATGTTGTGGTGAAGAAAAAGTCAGATAATACGACTCCAAATGCCGGCGATGGTCTCTCCTATGAAAACTGTATTCTACACAACCTATTCAAACAAATTAATGTATTTATTAATGGGACATTGGTGAGCACTAGCAATAATTTATCCAACTATGCAAGCTACATACAATTTATGATGATGACACCCAAGGCGTACAAGAAGATGAGAGGACAATCATTGGGCTATGAATATCGAACAGGTGTTGATACTGACGGTGAGTTGACTACAGCAGTGACCCAGGAGTATCATCTAGTTGGAAAATTAAATCATCAGATATTCAATATATCCCAATGGCTACCCCCCAATGTCAAGATTGACATAAAGTTGCAGATGGCCCCATCGAATTTCATTTTGAGAAAAACACTTCCTGCAGCACCCGATGCAAATGTTATTATCACATCGGCAATTCTCCACGTCCGAAAACAACAAGTTATGAGCTCTGTTGCATTGGCAGTGGAAAAGCTAAGAGCCAATGGTAGCAACATTAAAATTCTTGTCCCCCATACAATCACCAATCAACGTCACATTGCCACCGGTTCTCGTCGCTATAGCTATTCATCATTTATCAATGGAGAAATCCCATCAAAATTGGCTTTGACCTTTGTGAAGAGTGGAAGTGCCGTTGGATCCTGGATTGAATATCCCCAAGATTTTAATTTTTTCGGTCTATCTAGCCTTGTGTGCAAAGTGAATGGTATTCCACTGTACACTCTATTATTTGACAAAAAATCCTAAAGAACTCTGTACGAGTTGACTATGCAATCCCTAGATCATGACTCTCAACTATTTAAAAATGGAATAACCGATTCAATGTTTTCAAAAAATCATGGGGTTATTGTTTTGGATTTGTCAGGCATACAGGATATGAGCATAGTACGAACAGGGAATGTACGTTTAGAGTTTAAATTTGCCAATGCTCTGACTGAGAGTATCACGCTAATATCACTGAGTCAATTTGAAACCTATTGGAAAATCACACCTGACGGCAGTGTTCTACTAGACCTTGCACCATGAACACAAACCAAATAATCAATGTATTTAGTATGGATCCATACATGTCCCAATACAAGTCCTATTGCATACCCTCGGACTCCATTGAAAAAATTCCAAGTGTTAACAATACCCTAGTCATTGTTAATAGCAGTCCGTCGACTTTGAAGACTGGCCATTGGCTATGCATCTTTCAAACAGCGAAGAGTATTGAATTTTTTGATCCTTTTGGCCTATTGTATAAATTCTACGCTCCATACATCAACAACTTTATTGAAAGCAGGGGGAAAACCATTATTCAAAATGAACGAAAACTACAAGATTTAGTAACTAAGACGTATGGCGTTCAAACACCAATCTTTCTCATGTTCAAACGTAGTGGCTATACCTTCAAGCACTTTCTCGATATCTTTGTTGACCTATCTCAATTGTATGACTTCCTAGTGGAAAATGTATTTACAAGTGTATTTAATATTGATTTTAGTGCCCTAAGAATAAAATGTTCCAAAGATGTATGTGAAATTGTTTATTAATAAAAAAAAATTATATACATAATAAAACGACTTTTCTACTCTTTAGATCTCATCCACTACTAGGTATTTGTCGACAACAACTAGTGCAGGTAGATTATCTGAATTCACCGTGTACTGATCCTGATATAGTGCAATGTCAGGGTCACATTTTCTACAGTAGAGTGTGACTTCACTCTTGTCATATATCTTTGTATAGTCAATGATACTAGTCGCATTCATTCTATAGAGTTCACGTGTTTCAATTTGCGTATTTGAAGCAATTTCACAAACAGTGTCCTCAAGTGTAAAATCACATTCTGTCACAGCCAAATAAAAATCAGTGGGCTTATAATCATAACACCCTGTGTATTCACATCGGTTACATAGAAACTATATTCATTTTTTATTCCAACTGTCTAATCGCTTACCCGGTTCCTCCTCCCAGAAAAATCTAAAACCACGACTATACCAATCTTGCAGCAATAAACCAAAATCGCGGTTAGGATTCTTTCCAATCATACCGGGATATGTACTCTCCCACTACTTAAATTTATCATAATGACAATTGGAGCATTGGTGGCCTCTAGGATGAGAGTCACACACCTCTTCAAGACAGGAATTACAACCTTTAATTTGTACAGCATATCCTCTATGCAATTTACACGGGTTGCAGAATCTACACTTTTCATCATACTCCTCAATCATTGTGCAATTCTCACATGATGACCAGCTGCCCTGTGTGTACATACATAGCGGACATGTATGGAACATTTTGTCAAGTGTTGTCGCTCTCACTGCCACAATGAAAATGATCTAGCAACAAAAAAAAAATTGTATGAGAGAAACAGAGAGAGAGTTAATCATACTATAGCACCATCTTTATTATGAAAAAAAAAGTCCTAAATATCTAGAAACAAATGTTTAAAAGAAAATCCAAGAGATCGTTTTGCTGTGTCGTGATCAATATATCATTGAAGTTTGTAAATGCATTTGTGCCACGATATCGAAGCTTCGTGAACTATTCTAATGATGGGGAATCAGTTTTCATTACATCTATAAGCACTCTTCGAGAAAATACATTCCTTTGAATAGACAACTCTAGAAAATCATCATCTAGAATCAAATGTTTTTCCATAAGAACTAGATTCCTCATGATTCGATCTTTCTCGAATCTATCCATTTTTTAGAGTCCTAACTCTCTCACAACCAACTTCAGACTAACCAGAATTTCTTTTTTCTACTCTAGAAAATATACGCTAGTCTACTATAGAAAGAAAAAATACCATTGATTTAGAAACAATTTTATTGAACATAATTACAATAATAATAATATTCACTGATGCATTTTGTTCTCATCAATATATTTCGATAGGACATCTAATGCTGACCGAAGTTTATTTATATGTAGAATATTCACTTTTCCAGCAAAACACAGCTGCTCCTCCTGCTTAAATTTGCTTAATGATATCACATATCTCGCATACATAGTGTCCCATTCAAGACATAGTCTACAACCAGCAGTTATTTCCACAGCTACATTAGGTACTCGTATATCGTTGCTGCTGCTGCTGTCGGTTCCATCATTAATCTCCAATAACGTAAATGCACCACTCATTTTTTTTTCTCCACTAATATCCTCGCAAATAAAAAAACTATTCTCTTTGAATTCAATTCTCTTACTAATATGAACTGTAAAGAAAACTATTCCTTTTATTCAAATCCTAATCACCAATCAAGTTATACTTTGAAATTGAGTAAATCCTCTTCACAAAGAGTGTAATGACCGAGTGTAATGACCTGTTTACCTACCAGAAAAAACTGTTTGGTACGGGGGCGTTGGCAAAGTAGAACCTTGGAATATACTAATGTAAGCATTACTCCCTTAACTATTTATTCATTTATATAATTGCTTGTTGTATGTTTTTTGCTATGATTGTCTATTTAATTTCTGTTTGTTTTGGGTTTCATTTATTCTTTAATAGTAATTTTTGGTCGTTTTGAGTTTGAATTTTAAAAGATATTTGTGTCTGCCGAGCTTCATTTTAAAATGGCCTTTACTTTTCTTTGAAAAACTTATTTATCAGAAACTTTTTTAAATTAATTCTCTGGAAATGGCTAAACCCTGCAAGCTGACACCAATAGAACTCGCCCTTTCATCGAAAAAACGCTTTGAAATCAAGTTTAGTAAATTTATGTATAATAAAACAACTCCCTACGATGAAAAAGTTAATTTTGCTTCAAGATACCCTTAGACGAGTGGATAGGTGTAAACCCTATCGTGAAAGACCGCTTAAAGTAAATGTTATTGATTATACAAAACCTCAACAGAAAATGTTTAAATGGAAAGTTACGCCCAAGAGACCCTGTTGCTACTGGACCTATATGTAGCCGTTTCTTCCACGATCTCGTTGTCAATTCCTGAAATGAAAATATAGTCTTAAGTATTGTATTTTTATTTCATTGTCTTTTGAGGGCTCCTCAATTTGGAAGGAGGATAAAAATGATCAAGAATAAATATAAGCTCACAATATCCTCCTCCATATTTCTGGAAGAATCAAAATCACTATTGATTACTTTAAAATTAATACTTTAAGTTAGATCGACATGTTGAGAAACACTCCCAAATCAGACAAATTTCCTTGGAACTCTGTAACAATAACAGCATTTTTTCTCTGTATAAAAGTGATTATATCTTAGGCAGCCTACAATATCTTTGATTTTTTCAATAGTAAAGTTTATTTTCATACGTGTCTTTAAATTCTGTACCAGGTTGCAGCTGCTCCTAGAAACATGGTTAATTTTGGATACAAGCACATCAGCACATCTAACTCTAGAAAATCTTAGTTCTCACACAGTCAATAATATTTATCATTCCTAACACTGCCTTTTTCTGAATTCACATTAAGTCTAAGTAGTTCTTGCTTTCTAGGTACTTTTTGCAGGTGATTTAGGAGCCTATTGTCAAAAATTCCCTTTATCTTACTCATATAGTAATACATTATAGCTGAAGCACGGTGATATACAGTATTAATTCCAAGTATCACTTTTATATGATCAGTATTATGTAGGTATTGCATTTTATTGAGCACCCTTTTCATATAAACAGGATTTCTCACTTTGGCATATATTAATATTTGTAATATTTTCGTAATATTTTCTATGATGTTTCAGTGTCCCGTCAATGGCAATAGAAAATCAAAGAAAAGGAAATGGGAATTATCTCAAACCCATTATTTTCAAACTTCTTATAATTTCCGTTGTTTAATTTTTAATAGCTTTTATTAAAAATCAATTTCTTAAAACTTAATTCTTCAGGTTACTACATAATTCTGCCTTGCATGATATTTATGCCTCTAGAGCTTGGTTTGGAGACTCCTATAACTCATTTGTTATTGGTAGCATCTTTTTGGATCCAGTTGACACAGTACAGTCATATGTGGGCAATATTTGGGCCTTTTTTTAAAAAATACAGATTCTGGAGTGGGGAGAGAGGGATAGAAATAAAGCATCCATCGCGCAAAAAGCATTTTATTTAAATGAAAAGTTGGGGGAAGTGTATCCACATTATATGCAAACCGAAATACAGACACTTCACCCATACCTACATAATTTTGAGGGTGTATTTTTGAGTGGGTGAGTAGTATTGCATCTAAAGTACAGAAATATAATGGAAAAGGAAGTGGGTCTGTGGTTTTATCTATCAAAATTTTAGATGTCAATATAAGTAAATTTAAGAAGGTTTTTGTTTTAAGAGGCAGGAGGGGAAGGGGGTGTAAAACATAAATCAGATTTAAAAGGCTGTAGAGATGTACAACACTTTTCTTTTGATACAGTTCTATAACACTTCATTTATGTGGTCCTCTTGGAAGGCCATGAGCTGCCGATGGAGAATGGTGTCAGTAAGACATATTAGGCGATTTGGCACTTAAAGTAGGTAGGGAGAGGTCAGAGTTTCCTAAAGTAGATATAGCTGTTTAGATGACCAATATACTGCAATACTTAAAGGAATAGATATTTTTTAGAGGGTTAACGATCATTTAAAAATTGGTGTTACAGTATTGGAGTATGATAAGACATTTCGCAAATGGCAGCTGCGCAATACCTCTTACCACAGTGACTTCATCATCAGAGGACAAGTTGGCTATTAAAGATAAGAAAATGTGTTGGGTCAGCAAGAAGATGATTATTGAGGATAGCGGGGAACTGTCACTCAGCGACCATGATCATTTACGTAATCCAATTTTATCGAGGGAGACCAAATTTTGTGGACTGGCCCATAGATATTGTAATTTAAACGTTAAGCAGCAATACTTTTTATCGGTTTACAAACACAATTCCAACTACGATTTGAAATTCGTATTACCAGCGTTGGCAAGTTTGCAGAAACGTAAAGTAGATGGTGAATGGGTAAATGGTTTTTTTCTTATAATATCATACCCAAATCACCTGAGAAGCTGCTAGTCTTAGATTTCAAGTGGAAAACAATAGATAATAGTAATACGTGCTTGAATAAAATTTGCTTTTTTTAGATTCCTATAGTTTTTTCCCCAAATCCCCAGGTCAATTAATTAAAGTACAGACAAGCTACCGTTTTAATAGTTTCCCCGTCCTTAAATGGCGCTTTCCAGATGATGAAATGTATGATTTATTAACGTGTAAGGACATGTACCCAGGTGAGTGCTACAGCTCTGCCTCAACGCTACGTGAGGAAAAATTGCCACCCATTAAAGTATTTTATTATCGACTTTACTATCGTCAATGCACACCTGCCGACTATGAATTTCCTAAGACAGTTTGTGTCAAGGGATGGTGTGAAAATGGGGAAGATTATTTTAAATTGCACCTGGCAAGTGACGTATTAACGCTGCTGGATGTAAGACTACGAAAAAGAACTCAAGAATTTGTGTTGGATTTAGGGTATTTTTTTCAGCTCCCCTTCTGGTGAAGGATTTAATTCTGAAAATCAGTAGAGAGAAAATAGGTCTGATTACCGACGTGTATCATCATTTATTTGTAGAGAGATCGATGTGGTCAGGGTATATTTTTCAAGGAGATATACTGTAAGCTGACATGACTAGACAACGCACCATTGAATAGTTGGACGCAGTTCTTATGGCTGTGAACCCCCTTAATCCATCAGCAACTTTCTCCCTACTCTTTGCCGCATGGGAGTTACAAATGACTTGACAATCTTTCTTATCCTACATTATCCTACAATAGCCCTACATGGCCTCTCTTGAGGAGATTGGACCAAAAGGATGACGTTTTGAAATTGATGGTGAGATACCTATTGAATTCATAATTTGGTAAAAGATTTTGTTTTCTCGTGCTTTAACGGACTGGTGACTAAGGACTCAGTGAGTACGTATAGTATTTCCTCGATAGAGGATGGGGATAGAGACTGGACACTTTCAAAGCAAAAGTTTGTTCCTGACCTTCATCCAAAGCATAATATTGTCGTAAACCACGTTCTTTTACGGTGGATGCTAGTCACTGGTTTCAGGGTCACAAAGATTTTTCCAGTTAGATCAAAAGCCTTACATGAAGACGTTTATTGACACCTTTGTCAGTAAATTTTCTGAAGCGAAGACGAAGGTTGTAAAGGAAATCTTTAAGCTTATCTTAAATTCAGTCTTCGCTATAGTCTGCGAGAGTTTGCGCAACAGGAGTCGTTGCGACGTTGCAACTGACCCAAAAGAATGTGATCGAATTATTGTCGATCTGAACTTTACATTGTTCACGATCATAGACTTCAATATGGTCCTTTCACACAGAAAAAATGAAAAGCAGTCTTAAATAAAAACATTTCCACCGGCCATGCCATTTTGAAAATTTCAAAGAAACTCATTTTTGAATTTTATTACAATGTATGAAGGCTCCAATGGAAGGGGGGGGGGAAAGTTCAAGTTTATAATGGAGACACTGGTGCACTCTTGTTAAAAGTTAAAACAGATAATATGTCAGACGATTTAGAAAATGGTATGCAAATTAGCTCTTGAATAGACTATTCAAATCGGAACAAGTCCATTTACCTGGAGCCGGTGAAGCACTAGGCCCCAAGCAACCAATTATTTTTTAATCCGAGAAGGGGAGTGACTTTGTATCCCACTGTATGTTGTAGGTCCAAATTTGTACTGCGTTTGAAATCACAAAGAAGAAATTAAAAAAAAAAAGTCGGAAAGGGGGTGCCTACACACTATATGAAGGAGAATTTTAACATGAATGTTTATAGACACTGTGTGGAAAATATTTTAGTTTGAAGAACAAAGGTTATAGTAATTCATTCCTTAAAATTCAAAAATCACACGGTTAGAGATGAGAAAATGCCATATCGGCCATATTGGAAAAGGAATATGTGTCTGCAGGTGGTGTAAAGGTACCATACGAAGGACATTACCTAGCTTCTGACCGAGATGTAAGTGTACAGAACAGACACCATCCCAGTCTAGGACCGGAACCAGGACCAGGGGGTCTGATTCCCTCATCTCAGTAGTGTTTTATTCGTATGCAGCGTTTTTATATGTTTGTTCGGTGTTTGCGTAAGGCAGAATCGCTGTTGTGCAAAAAGTGTTTTGTATTATACTATTATTTTTTACCATCGCCAGGGCCCACGGCCGACACATCGACCATCTGCGCCATGCGGGAGAATTCAGCTTTTGTCCGGCCACCACCAGGGGCAGCCAGACTCCTTCCGGGGGACCCCTTCTATGTGCTTCTAAACCATGTCATTGCTTAATTCCCAAGTGCCTATTTTCTGTAAATATATTGTTTTTCCCAATTGCTTATTCTATGTAAATATGTTTTTTGTAAAAAGAAATTGCAGTGCATTTAGCCTCAGTAAAATTTTCCCATGTAGGTGAGTTTATTGTAGTCAAATGTGCTTTATTAATTTTTGGTATGCAGCCAACAATTAAAACACTCGAAATCAATCAACTACCTGACTTTGTTTTTATTATTTTTTTTTACTCTGTCAGTAACTACAACGCTTGGAATGTATCAAATCCCTCAGTTGATTGTAGTCAAAAGTGTTTTTGTTATATTTTTGATGCTCAGTCAGCATCTATGACATTCGGGATTTACCTACTAATTGAGTTTGTTCCGTGCAAAAGTGCATTTCTATTAATTTTTTTATACTCATTCATAAATTAAAAGAATTGGAATTTACCAAGTAGCTGAGTTTGTTAAAGTCAAAATGACTTTTGTCAATTTTTTCTGGTACTCTATCAGCAACTAAAACGCACGGAGTTTATCAACTATCTGAGTATATTTTACTCGAAAGTACTTTTATTAAATTTTTGATACTCAGTCAGCAACTAAAACACTCCGAGTTCACCTCTTAGCTAAGTTTGTTGTATGCAAAAGTGCTTTTTATTAATTTTGATAATACTCAGTCACCTATTAAAAGACTTTGAATTTACCAAGTAGGTGAGTTTTTCAAAGGTGCTTTTATTAGTTTTTTTATTCTGTCAGAAACTATAACACACGTAATGTATCAACTCCCTCAGTCTATTGTTGTCAAAATTGCTTTTGATATATTTTGGTGTTCAGTCAGTGGCTATGACATTCAGAATTTACCTACTAGCTCAGTATGTTCTATGTCAAAATACTTTTCTATTATTGTCTTATACCCAGTCACCAATTAAACGAACTGAAATTTATAAAGTAGCTGCATTTGTTATAGTTTATTTAATTTTTACAGCAACACAAACACTCAGAATTTATTAACTATCTAAGCTTATTGTAGTCAAAAGTGCTTTTATTAAATTTTCGATACTCAGTCAGCAGCTAAGACACTCCGAATTTTTCCTTGGCAAAGTTTGTTTATGCAAAGGTACTTTTTTTACTTTTTGATACTCAGTCACCAATTAAAAGACTTAGAATTTATCGAGCGGCTGAGTTTGTTGGAGTCAAAAATGCTTTTATCATTTTTTTTGTAGTCTTTCAACAACTACAATACTCAAGATTTATCAACTCCCTGGGCTTTTTGTAGTCAAAAGTGCTTTTATTATATTTTGATGCAAGTCAGCAACCACAACATTCGGAATTTACCTACTAGCTAAGTTTGTTCTATCTAAAAGTGCTTTTTTGATTAATCTTTTATATTTGGTCATCAATTAAAAGACCTGGAATTTACCAAGTAGCTGAGTTTATTGTAGTGAATAGCTTTTATTAAATTTTCGATACTCAGTCAGCAATTAAGACATTTCAAATGTATCTCTTAGCTGAATTTGTTGTATGCAAAAGTGCTTTTTATTAATTTTTTTACACTCAGTAATAAATTAAAAGACTTGAAATTTACCAAATAGCTGAGTTTTTTGTAGTCAAGTGCTGTTATTATTTTTTTTTGTATTCTGTCAGCAACTATAGCATTTGGAATTTATGAACTCCTCCAGTTAATTGTAGCCAAGAGTGATTTTGATATATTTTTGATGCTCAGTCAGTAACTATGTCATTAGGAATTTACATACTAGCTGATTTTGTTCTATACAAAAGTGTTTTTTTATTATTTTTTTGATATTCAGTCATCGAATAAAAGACCTGGTATATACTAAGTAGCTGAGGTTATTGAAGTCAATAGAGCTTTTATAAAAATTTTCGATACTCAGGCCGCAACTAAGACATTTCAAATTTGCCTCTTAGCTGAGTTTGTTGTTGTCATAGGTGCTTCTATTGATTTTGTTGTATTCTGTCAGCAACTATAACACTCGGAATTTATCAACACCTTCAGTTTATTGTATTCAAGGGTGCTTTTTTATATATTTTTTATGCTGAGTCGGCAACTATGAACTTCGGAATTTACCTACAAGCTGAATTTGCTTCGTGCAAAAGTGCTTTTTTGATTAATTTTT
The DNA here is from genome assembly GCF_049724085.1 of Artemia sp. Qi Xiang Cuo. Classification (NCBI taxonomy): domain Eukaryota; kingdom Metazoa; phylum Arthropoda; class Branchiopoda; order Anostraca; family Artemiidae; genus Artemia; species Artemia sp. Qi Xiang Cuo. The sequence continues at coordinate 83,229,892 of NC_142797.1, forward strand.
TGATATTCAGTCATCAATAAAAAGACCTAGAATTTACCAAGTAGCTGAGTCTTTAATAGTCAAAAGCACTTTTATTAATTTTTGGGTACTCTGTCAGCATCTAAAACATTCGGTATTTATCAACTCCCACAGTCTATTGTAGTCGAAGATTCTAAGCATTCGATTTGATAGCGTACCCTAAAAATAATGGAAACATAACAAAGTAATGCATAAAATATTTTTATTGAAGTTATGACACGTATAATATTAAAATAAAAATATTATACATTATTAATGTCATTAGATAATTTTGGAAATTCTGAATCTATTCAATAAAATAATTCACGATGTTCTCTTTTGATAGAGTAGGTATTCTCTTCTCTTAGTTCGTAACCAGTAGAATAATCATTAATCCATCTTGAATCATTCACAATTTTTACTGTGGTGTCAGCTACAGGTTTAATATGTGTCTCGTCTTTAGTATTATTGGGTTCATTGACTATATCGGTTTGTACCTGATCAATGTTAGTAATAATATCACATGTGCTTTATTTTCCATCAATTCATCTTTATATTCATTAGTGATACCTTCTGGCAATGCCGTGTTTATTTTGTCTGCAATTTCACTGTCTATTATTATAGTATTTTTACACAGGTAACAGTTCTGGCACGTAAAGAAGATATGATTTATGACATTAGTGCAGTAGTGTGCCTGTCTTCTGCTAGTCTTTTTAGAATACTAATACCAAAAATAAAGCGATATTATTTATTAACAGGTAAAGTGTTACCATTAACAGTAACAAAAAGTTGTCCCCCAATTATCGACGATTATTTTTATGTTTGCATTCTCTTTGAGCACTAACTTCTCTGGAAATGATACCCTCGCATATCCACCATTTGCACTATTGAGATTCTTGGGTACTTCAGAGGAATTTAGCTCCTCTCTGTTATAACAACGCACGCATACATTTCCAATAAGATCCCCATTAATGCTTTTTTCATAGTTCAAATATTTCTCATTGTCACCATTCAACGCAACGATGATTTTGTCATGTGCCCTTACTTTCTTAGAATATTTCATCTTCACTTTTTTAATATGACGCAAGTGTTTATCTTTCCAGTGTACAAAAAATACTGATTGAACATATGTTTATACAATAAACTATGTAGTGTCGATGAGCAGCCATAGAGTACCACTAGAACAGCCATATAAACAAAAATTAAAAAACATAAAATTTGAGTAGTTTCCGTCTAAAAAAACTTCATTCCAAAAAAAGTGTTGCTACAAACATTATTTTGCTAATAGTAAAAATTACGACTAACATATCTATATTAATCTCATTACGTATTTCAAAAATATTAAATGTGAATTATCTTTTTCTTAAGTATATTTCAAGTCATTTTAAGACATAAAAAAAGTTTAAAAATTTCCGGGTTTGAAAAGTTAAAAAAAGGCTAAAAAAGTAAAAAAAGAAAGGGGCGAAAAATGGGGGGAGGGGCATTATGACTCTTGTAGGTTGGGACATTGATGACTAAGGAATGTCTTAGCATCGACTAAAATGTATACGACTTTGTTAGTTTCTACTTTATGCAATTTGTAGTAGTTCCAATAGTATACCCACTATGTGCGTTGTCAAATCCATAACGCCCTGACTACTGCATTTCTTTTCATCGAACTTTCTATAAAACAGAGTACAAAATTAATTTTTATTTTGTACGAAGAATTTGTAGTAGCTTCAGTAGTATAGCCTCTCCCCCCCCTTATGGGCGTCGTCAAATCCAAAGCCCATCACTACTTTATTTCTAAGGATTGTTTCTGAATTTCTAGGGATTGTTCTGGATTTCTCCATTAAAATTTTATTCATAAGCAATAAGTATTAAAATAGTGAATTTTTTACAAGACAGTGGAACACGATTTTAAATTAACATTCTGACCTTATATCATAGGGCCGCCCTCATCAAAACAAACGAAGAAAAAAACAATATAAAAGAAAATTATATTAAAATTCAATCGTAAAAACATTTTTTTTTAAAACAACCCTAGCGTCATTACATCAAGGAAGTTCAACCAGGACTGGTACATCAAGCGAAATGAAAAAATACAGTTCATTCAAATGGAATACAGAGACACTTACAGACAAGCTCTTAAAACTAATCTTGACATTTTGGCAGTCAGTCTAGAAGGTCTATCCTTAACAGATTGAGTGGAATTGTTTACTGGTTTTTTAATATAATTAGTTAAATCATTTCTAATTAAATTTGTATATAAGGCATTAAGTGATTATTCCCCCACATCCCTATTTAAAGTAATCTAGAAAGCCCCTAAATTCGTTTTCTCCAGCAAGGTATTCTTATAAGCCAGGTATTCCCTTAAGGCCACATGTAGTATGTACGAAAGCCCCTGCGTCCAATATTGGAAAGTGGTAATATACAGCCTTCAAATCTTCGCTCTATTCCCAAAAGTCTTACATATGTAATTCGGTAGATTTAGTGGAAGAACTTAAAAATGCAAGCATTTCAGAAAATACAATAGTAAGTAGTTTTGATTTAGTTTCTATGTATGATAATATTGATGTAGCAATATCTGAGCAATTATTAAAAAACCAAATAGAAGAAAACTATCATTTAATCGAAGATTCAACAACAGGAATAGATTGCGAGGTTTTGATGTCCCTAGTCAAAACTTGCAATAAGTATTCAATGTATTTTCAGTTCTGCAATTCTTTTTATTAACAAAAATGTGGCCTTTCCATTGGGGTACCGCTATCCGGGTTATTAGCGAATATTTATGTAGAACACCTTGAAAATTGGGCCTTAAATTTATATTTTTTAAAACGTGTCTATTGGGGGCGTTAATTGATGATGTAATATAACTTTGGAACTATGGGGAAAAGGACCTTAGGGGCTTTCTAGATCACCTTAATACATATGACAGAAACCTACAATTTACCTGAGAAATTGAAAATGCAAATAAATTACCGTTTCTGGATGTATTAATTATTCGTAGCATTGATAAACTTGATTTTACAATTTACAGAGATTTAAAATAACAGATATCTAAATTTTAATATCCAATCATCCCCCATAAGTTAAAAGATCTGTTGTTACCTCTCTTGTAGATCGTGCCCTAAACTTTTGCTCTGAATCTCACATCACAGACGAACTAAATTTTATTAGAGACATACTTTTTGGAAACGGTTATCCTATTTTCTTTATTAACAATACATTTAGCCGAAGATTGGCAAGACACCCCCGTAAAATTAAGATTCTTTTACCATGTGAAGTTCCCTCCAAGCCCTCAAATATAATTTACCTTCCATATATTTTAAAAGTCACTACAAGTTTTAAAAAAGTTTGCACACAAAATAATTTTTATGTCGTATTTATAAATAATTTCAAAATAATGAATTTCTTAAATTCTGGTAAAGATTTAACCCCAGTTACTCGCCATAGAGGGGTTTATCAAATACCGTGTGACTGTGGCAACTTTTATGTTGGTAGAACCCATAGAAATTTAGAAAAACGCATACAACAACACAAAGACGACATAACTAAAGCTTTTCATTCTAATAGTACAAATATTTCTTTTGATAAGCAGTCACATATATGATAATCCTAGCCATAAAATGCTTTTTGAAGAAACTTCCCTTATTAGCAATGATTTAGGCATAAAACAGGTTATTGGAGTGGCAATTGAAATTTAAATCAAAATAAATATTAATACTTCTTTAAATAGGGATTTGGGGGAATATTTGCTAAATGCCTTATATACAAATTTAATTGAAAAATAATCTAAATAATTGTATTGAAAAACAAGTAAACAATTCCACTCAACCTGTTCAGGATGGAGGCTGGCTGCCAAAAAGGCAAGATTAGCTTTAAGAGCTTGTCTGTAAGTGTTTCTTATTCCATTTGAATGAACTATCTTTTTTCATTTCGCTAGATGTACCAGTCCTGGTTGAACCTCCTTGAAGTAATGATGCTAGGGTTGTTTTGAATTTTTTATTTTAGTTTTTACGATTCAATTTGAAGGTGAGGTTCTTTTATATTGTTTTTTTCTTCATTTGTTCTGCTGAGGACTGCCCTTGGATATAGGGTTGAAATATTCATTTAAAGTCGGGTTCGACTGTCTTATATAAAAAAATTCCTATTTTTCTACTTATTGTTTATGATGGAAAGATAGTGTGGTCTTCGTCGCTATTTAAAATTTTATTCTCGGCGGCTTTTAATATGATACATTTAAATTTCCCGCTTATACTCACTTAATGTAGATTTCGTATGAATATGTAATCTGATTTTATTCAAACCAAATAAAAAGATTATTGATATTATTGTCATTTGGATTTATCTTGACATTCATGCCCATGGAAGAATTATGCAAATGAGATACCTTTTGCTACCTTTCTTTATGTAAGTCAATTACTCAAATCTCTAGCTTGCTTTAGGCATGCTATAGTTCACAAACATGTGTCTATAATCAGGAGTAATGGCATGGTTTAGTCCCTCAGGGGACTTACCTCTGTATTCTATAGCCATTCAAATGGCTTGAAGGATGAATAAGTTATGTCGTGGCCGGAGTACATATTAGCATACTACTTATATGCCCCCAGGGCATAACTTATAACCTTTGCCCTGAGGGCTGTGGGGGTTTGTCATCCTCAAATACATAATTTCCGGACCTCTGAACTACGTTGATTAAAATGGCTATCTCGCAATTTTGATTTGAAATGTTTGTGGAAAGGGCGAGCGTGGAATGGGGGGTTAGTTGCCCTCCTATCACTTTTGACTTTTAAAAGGGGATTAGTCCCCTCAATTTCCTTTCAAGTGAGTCCTTTTTGAAGTTTCTACGACAAAGCTTTCTATGAGAAACCTTATATGCCTCCAGAGCATAATTTATAACCCTTGCCCTGAGGGCTGCAGGGGGATGGGGTTTTCATCCTCAAATACATAATTTCCAGACCCTTCAACTAGGTTGAACAAAATAGCTATCTCAAAATCTTGACTGAATATTTTTAAGGAAATAGTGGGTGTAAGAGAGGGGTTAGTTGCCTTCCAATCACTTTTGACTTAAAAAGGGCACTAGCTCCTTCAGTTTCCTATCAAATGAGTACTTTTTGAAGTTTTTACGACAGCTCTTTCGATACGAAATGCCCTGGTCTAAAAAAAAATATATATATAATATATTATGCCAACATCTTTCTTTACTTGAATTCCTATGTTTGCTTAGATCTTTAACTAAACTATAGTTGACTTCATCAAATGTTTAGATAAGGTTTTGTCTTCATTTTATCAAATGTTTTGAAAGGAATATAAGAGATTGAAGTAACTAGTCGTGAACTATAGCTGACTTGACTGTAGTCAAGTCCAATACCGTACCCTAGCAGCGAAAAAAAAAGAGAGAATACATTCTTAGTTCATAGTAGGGATGACCCTAATACTCGTGACAGACACCCCTGCTGCCATCTACAATTAAGTCTAACGCCGACAGGCTATAATTTGTTTAAGGATTATCGATCCACGAACGAGTCAGTGACCCCTTTTTTCAAGGTTGAATTATTTGTTGTTTTCAATGTATTGACTCCGGAGTGAAGTTTGCACATGCGCATTAACGGTAGGGGGAAATGTATTGATTTATAACTCGTGACGGGGCACCATATATGGGCATAGAATACTGAACGAACATCATGCTGTCATCTACAATGGACTCTAACGTCGAACGGGACTCCATTTATTCATGGTTTATTAATGTCTAATGGAAGATGTCAAAGTCGATTTATTTGTTGCTGTTGTTATTGTTGTTTAATCAGGTGTAATGACACTGGGGGTGATTTACATAATCACTAGGGGGAATGTATTGATTCAGGGCTCGACTAGGGGAATTAAATTTCCAAGGTCAATTGATTTGTTGTTGTTGTTCGTCCAGGTGTACGCTAGGGAGAATGTTATGATACAGAAATGGGAAACAGGAAGTACATGCCTCCTTCTAAACCAATCAGAGAGTCGGTTAAATCTCCTTCTAAGCCAAACAGAGGGCTGGTTACATATTGTTTTCCCCAATACACCGCAAATCGCCCATGAGATTTCATATATAACGAACATGCGTTGTGATTAAATTATCATATAGTTCCAAGACACAATGGATAGAGCACCTGAAATTATTGATGAGTTAAAAGCCTTGGCAACATCGATTTACAATGTCGGTTCTGTTTAGTACAATTTCATTCTTTATTTTCAAAATAAAATTATTTTCCTTGGTCAACCTCCAGTATATTCAGGTAAATCCCCCCTCCCACTCTAATACAAAATCCACTATGCTAACTTTATAGTCGTTAGAAGACTATAAAATATGCTCTTTTTAACAATGTAAACCCTCTACTGTTTACGACTTTAATTCTTGTAATAAAAATAATTCTCTTTTTTCTATAAAATTCTTTCTTTCTCTATTTCTACCTAAACTGACAACCCTTATCTACTAATATACCGTTTCCATTTAAGCTGCCGCTAGCTTGACTTAAATATTTCCGCAATGATTTAAACAGGTGATAATTACTGACACACTTTTAAAGTACATCCGGTATCTACGAAACCAGGGGATTAAGCTTTTTGTAGGTTTCACAGAAAGACACTTTTTTTCCAGTCGAATTAGTGATAGGGTAAATCCTATGTAATTGCAAGGGGAGCTGGTGACAGGTATGATAAATAGTTTCATATAGTATTGTTTTCATTTTTAGTACTCAATGTTTATACGGAGGAGAGGAGGGAAGGGGCTGTGCCTCGCTTCTAGCAGCTTCGCTGTAAGGTGAAACTAAACTGTCCCCCCCCGTTAACCGCAAGGGGATGGATTCATTGTACAGACATGTACACCCTTTGACTAGAAAACTAACGTAGTCATTACTATATATATATAACCCTGACAAGTTTAGTGTTTGGTTAGCTTTTATTTATCCGCATATTTACTAATTTTTATTCTGTGAAAAAGGGGAAAATTATTTCAGTACTAACTTTTTTCTCTTCTTTTAAGGACAATTATGAAGAATGTATTGTCCCCCCTCCACCGAAGAGAGCAAGAGAGGATGAGGCAGCCCCATCAGTGCCAGCCCCTATGCAGTCTGGGCAAGCTACATCCTCAACGCAAGCCCCTGACCATCGAGCTGTTGCTCAACCTGATCTCGCTTTCAGGAAGTTAAAAAGAGATTGGACGGCTGCACAAATGATGACAAGCCCCAATGCTCCAACCCCTCATGCCCGTGACATTGCTGCCCCACCTACACAAGGTCAGGAGGTTGCCCTCCAGCATGCGTTGCCAGGGGCTTCAGGCACTCAACTGCAGCCGGGATATAAAAATGTGAGCATTTTTTTTACCTAACTTATAGAAATATGCGAAAAACAACAACAAACCCATTTTTCTTCGCGCTGTAAAAGTGTGTGTGTGTGTCTCTGAGATATTAAAATATTAATCCCCCGTCCCGAACATTGTTTTAAATTTCTCTGCTCCCCCCTCCCTCAGAGATATCTAAATATAATGTAATTTTTTTTTGCTTTTCAAAGAAAGCCACTCTTTTTTCTAATCTTTCCTATTTTCTCTGACCCACTGTAGACATAAACTTTGCTATCTCTTCGCTATCTCATAATAATATTTTTCGTTAATTTCTAGCATTGTCAATTACTGATCATAGATTGACTAGATTCTTTTAAGTCAAAGCAGAATGCTATTTTTCGCCATTGAATATTATAGTTTTAAGGATTTGGTCTTCCAACAATCAACTCATTTCATCAGTCGGTCGGTCAGTCAGTCAGTCAGTAAAAGCCTCTCAAAGATATTAAAAGAAAAAAAATTGCTCCCCCTTTTTAAATCAGGTCAATTTTCCTATACAGGAGAGAGGGCGGCCGCCAAGTGCCGAAGGGAGCGCTGCGGGAAGCGACACGGGGCCTGATGGGCCGGGGGTAGGCCGGAGGGGGCATTAAATAGTGGGAATTGGGGGGGGGGGTTGTTTGAACAAAATCAAAACTTTCTATGTCATCCTTTTGATTTTCGTTAAGTTGGATTTATCAGAATATATATATAAAGTAGAGAGAAGTAAATGTTACTGCTAAGCAGCACGTTTTTTTTTTTTAAATAATAATCCAATTTTTTTTTAAAAATAGTAGGGGTGATTGGTCAACACTTTGAAAATAAGCTATTTTTCATTTATAGGTTGTTCTAGTTCCATACTCGCCATCTCCCCCTGCTCGTCAGTTGGAGAAGGAGAGGACGCGCCTATGGGGCTTTACAACAACAACAACAACAATGAAATATCTCAGCAGGTCAACGTTAATTCACTTGAATTTATTCCTGATAACATTGATGACTTTTTAAGTGATTTTCTTTTAAATGTTGATAATAACACAGTTGGGCAGGATTTGGGAGACTTGAGTCCAAACACACAACAAATTTTACAAGATTTTACGTGGGAATTAACATGGAACCCTCCTGTAGCCCCTGATAACATACTTACACTTCAATCGAATTAAGTGCCTTCCCATAGCCCTTTTATTGAACAATGTGGGGGAGGGGGTGGTGATAATAATATACAAGAGGAGGTGGAGGTGGGGGAGGGGGTGCTGATAATAATAAACAAGAGGGGGTGGGTGGGGTAGGGGGTGTTGATAATAATAATATACAAGAGAGGATGGTGGGAGAGGGGGGTAATATCCAATTTACGACATTCCCCGAATTTCAGCTGCCAAACACAATTTTAAATACGATAGTTGTATACACTGCAACCTTTGGAGACCCATTCAATTCGCTTTTGTGTGGTAATTTTGTGTTTGACCCTGTAGAAATTGTTCAAGACTATGTAGATAGAATTTGTGCACTGCTAGAGAATAAAATTCAGTTGTGGGGAGGGGGAGGGATTCAATTATGGTTTCTATTGTTTTAAAGGTGTTTTATTTAAATGAGGGAAAAATTGAGGTTTACCATCATTACGTACACACCGATACGCGAGTGATCTATCCAAATTTAGATAATTTTGAGGGTGTTTTTCCAAGTGGATAGGACATATTATTGCGCATCTCGAGAATTATAATGTCAACGGGAGCGGGTCTGTATTTCTTTATGTTGAAAATTAAGCGTTAATATCTGTAAATTTAAGAAAGATTTTATTTTAAGAGGGGGGGTGGAGGGTCTGAGAGGAATACAGTTTTAAAATATAATCCTGATCTAGAAGGATGTAAAGGTGTCCAACGAATCTGTTTTGAAACAGCTCAAAAATGTTTCCTCATATCAGCATTCGAGCCTCCAGCAGGTGACGCTACCAAGACTAATTTAGATCACTGGGCTGTACATGGGAAGGAGGGGTCCAATTTTCCCATTGTAGATTTCACTTGTTTAGAGGGAAAATACCCAGTAACGCTAAGATCTATTGATATTTTTGAAAAGGCCAATGTTCATTTAAATATCGGTGTTACTGTGGTTCTGTATGAAACTGAAAATTAAGATGAGGTTCGTTCTAAAAAGAAGGGGGTGGTGATCCCTGTAAGGGGTCCGTCGATTGAATTTGTCAAACACTGGGTTTGGTTGCTGTAAACACCACCATCTAGTGACCTAGCCAATTCAATTGGCCATTTCAATCTAATTAAAGACATTAGTAGACTTCTGGGGGAGGGTCAGAAAAGCGGGGTACGTTTCTACTGTCCGAAATGCCTGTCTCGATTTTGGACAGAATTAAAGTTACAAAATCATATGAAGCATTGTAGACGACATGGTTACCAGTCAGTGGAAACGGTTTCAGGGGATAGGGCCATTTTACGTTTCAAAAATTTCAAAAAACACCCTCCTCCAGAGCAACAAAATCTCGTTGGATTGTGAAGCGAAGCTGGTGGAAGTGAAAGATCCTCGATTTCCAAACCGAATCAAAGAACATCAAGCTATTGCAGTGTCCTACGCCCACGCACACAGAGACAATTCTAACACCATGCAGTTGTTAGAAATAGTAGAAACACTGGATGAGGGAGAGTGCATGATCAAGGCACTGACTAAATTAATTGGCACAGCTAATGGCGCTATTTCTCGTTTGAGAAATACGCATTACCCTATGGTGCTGTCTGCAGAGGATCGTCTCAAGATTAAAAAAGGAAAATTATGTTGGGTTTGTAAGGGGGAGTTTGAAGAGGGGGATAAGGGGACTAAAGAGAAAAGAGGGGGGAAGGGGAAAGTCAGAGACCATGATCACTTGTGGCACGAAATATCCTCTGGGGGTAGTAATTTTAGAAGGGTAGCGCATCAATCGTTTGACGTAAACGTTAGCCAGCAGTTTTTATTCCAGTTTTTATTCACAATTGAAAATATGATTTAAAAATTATTTTACCGGCACTGGCACGTATGCACAGGGAGGGAGGGGGATTAGATAGTTCTTGGGTAAATAATTCATTTACCTATAACATCATTCTCAAATCGGCCGAGAAATTGGTGCTTCTTGACTTAAAATGGCAGGTAGTAAATAATGGGCATACGTGTTGGAATAAAATCAGATTTTTAGATTATTTTAGTTTTTTTCCCAAGGCATTGAGTCAATTGATTCAAGTGCAGAAAAGCGACAATTTTAATAGTTTTCCTTTGCTTAAACAGCACTCTCCAGACAGTGAAATGTATGACTTATTGACCTGTGAAGGTGTATACGCATACGACTATTACTGTTCTGGTGCTCGCTTAAGCGAGGTGAAACTACCTCCAATAAAAGCTTTCTATAATTCACTCACCAACAGTGAATGCACAGCCGAGGAATATGAATTTGCCAAGAAGGTGTGGTCTAAGAGGAATTGTAAAAATGGCTGGGATTATTGTAGACTGTACTTGGCCATTGACCTTTTAACTCTGTTAGACATAGTCTGCAAGAACACAGACCAAATCTATTCAGAGTTCGGGCTATATATAGGCTATTATTTTTCCACACCACATTTGGTGATGGACTTGATTTTAAAAATTAGTAGGGAGGACATAGGCTTAATAACTGATGTGGATGAACACCTTTTTGTAGAAAGATCAATGAGAGGGGGGTATGTTTTTCATGGGGATCGCGTTTTGACAACCGATCCAAGTGGACAAAACAGCAACACTGGTGCAAAGTCAAATGCAGTGTTCTTGGACATGAACTCATTGTACCCCTCGGCAATGTCTCACTACTCTTTGCCATGTGGGAACTATCAATGGCTTGAGAATCTTTGTGAGTTCCCCGACATTACCACCCTCGAGGACAATGGGCCACAAGGATGGTTCTTTGAAACTGACGGGCACATTCCATTGGCGCTTCACGATTCAGTCAGAGATTTTGTTTTTCCCTGTATCAATCGACCAGTGAGCAGGGACTCACTGAGCCCCTACAATCAATCATTGGTTGAGGATATGGGGAAGCACTGGACCCTGTCTAAACAAAAACTGATTGCAGATTTGTACCCTAAGGAGAATATCGTTGTTCACCATGTGCTTTTGCGGTGGATGGTGAACAATGGTTTCAAGATAACCAAAATACATCGGGTCCTGCAATTCAATCAGAAACCCTATTTGAAAACGTTTTTTGACACTTTTGTTGATAAACACTCTCAGGCAAACAACAAAGCGGAGAAGGAAATGTACAAACTCATTCTAAATTCAGAGTTTTGCGGAATGTGTGAAAGCGTTAGGAACAGATCTCGCTGCGACGTCGTGACCTGCCCCCAAGAATGTGCACGGATTATTGCCGACCCCAATTTTATAACGTTCACAAGCGTAGAGGCTGGCATGGTTCTTCTACACAGGAAAAAGAGAAATGTGGTGCTGAACAAGAATATAGCAGGAGGTAGTTCAGTACTTGAAATTTCCAAAAAGCTCATGTTGTAATTTTTTTACAATGTGTGCAAGGTGCAATGGCCACGGGAGGGGGAGGTTCAAGTTTACTATGGGGATACATATTCTCTGCTGTTAAAGGTAAAAACCAAGGATTTATTTGGAGACTTAGAAAATGGGGAACACATCAGCTCGCAGATGGATTTCACCAACTGGAATCCGTCCCTCTACCCCGAGTTGGTCAAACGGCAAGCCCCCAATCAACTACTACTGTTAAAATCAGTAACTGGGAGTGATTTGATATCCAGGGGGCTGTTCCCGGGGCCTAAGGTTTAATGCATAAAAACTCATAACCGGGACGTAAAGCAGGCATTTAAAGGGGTGTCTACACATTTTGTAAAGAGCAATTTCAACATTAGCATGTACAGAGAGTGTATAGAGAGTAGCCTAGAGCCGAGAGCACAAGTGCTTGCAATTCGCCCTCTACAGTATAAAAATTATACTGTAAGAGTGGAAAAGAATGCAATGTCGTTTATATCCGATAAAGTTTATGTGCTCGAAAATGGTGTAAGTGTACTGCCACATGGCCACTACCGTATTTCAGACCGAGTTGAATGCATAGACTATCACAATCAACTTGGTCTGGATAAATTAACCTAACCTAACCCTAACCCAACCACTAGCCTTTCATAAATTAACTAACCCAACCACTAACCACCTTAACCCAACCACTGACCCAACCTAACCTACAGTGACGACGACTATTGTACCGTTTCGATCCCCGGGGGTGGGGGTCCCATCCTCCCCGTGGCTCCTGTGGGGTGGGGGGTCCCGCCCACGGCTGGCCTTAGGCCTCACGGCTCTCCGGAGGGTGGACAGGGGCCCCTTTAAAATTCATAATGTTCAACAGTGTTATTTTTTTAAAGTTCATGTTCATGTCCCAAGTGTTTTTTTTCATGTGTTGTACAAATAGTGTGTGTGTGTGTCTGTGCTAATGTACAAAAAGTGTGCTAATGTACAAAAAGTGATGCTGGACAAATAAGTGTCTTTTTAAGACAATAAGTGTTGTTGTTGTTCTTTCTGTTCATGTTTGAACAACAGTGTTTTTTTATAATAAATGTTGTACATAAAGTGTTATCGTTGTTCATGTTGAACAAACATAGTTTTCATGTTTGAACAAGTGTCATTTTTTTTTGTTCTTGTTGAACAAGTGTCATTCTTATGTTGTTGTTCATGTTGAACAAATAGAGTTTTCATGTTGAATAAATGACCACGAAATATTGTTTTTGTTGTTCTTGTTAACGTACTAGATAGATCTATGGGAAAATTATTACTACTACTACTACTTATTCATTGGGCACTCATGATTTACAGTTAGTTGTAGTCCAACTGTTGTCAACAGCAGCAGCAGCAGCAGCATGCATCAATTTGACATACCCTTCAGATCGTTTCTGTGCGGGCCCTCAATGTCGGGGAAAACAACACTTTTGGCAAAAATAATTCAAAATTGTAATAGAATGTTTTTGGAAAGACCAAAGAAAATTTATTATTGCTATATTATTTGGCAGGAGTCCTATGATCAAATCAAAGCTATTGCAACACCCATACCAATACAATTCATACGAGGACTTGATGTTTTCAATAGTATAGAACCAAACTCGTGGCTGATTATTGATGATTTGGCTGAATCCATTGAACAGTTCTCACAGGAAATGCTACAGCTGTTTACTATTCACTCTCATCATGAACATATTTCCATAACCCTAGTTCTACACAATCTGTATCATCAGAGCAAATGTATGCGAACCCTTGCTTTGAATTGTACAATCTATATTATCTATCGAGTTGTTCGTGATTCTAGCTCACTAATAACTCTCAATAAGCAAATATACCCCGGCACCCCTAAATTTCTGCTGTCAGCGTACGCTCGGGCGACAAATAAGCCCTAGGGCTACATTTTGCTAGATCTTAATCAGAGCACACCCGAGGATCTACGCGTAGTCACCGATATTTTTGACAATTAAATTACAGTATATCTTCCAGTGAACAGTAAAAAAGGTTGTTAGTTGCCATTGTGACACTGAATAAACTAAACGAACAAGGGCATTCATTTTCTGTTTTAAGCACTTCAAAACCTCCACTTAGGAAGGTCTTACTAAAACACGGGGTTGATGGTGATTTCATTAATCTAATACCGGAACTTTGTTTAAATTTAACTGAGGGCAATGTTCCCTTGTCAGAAGATGTTAGACAACAGACAGGGCAACATCGTTCCACTGTACGTGCCTTGGGTTGCAAAAACAAGGGGTAAATTTTTAAGAGAAAACGTCTCCTTCAAGCGGGTGGTAGCTTTTTTACACTTTTACTGCCAATAATTGCAGGACTTGTAAAAAGTTTTCTCTAGAGAATGGCTAAACCCTATAAATTCACACCATTTAAACTTGTCCTCTCGCCCGTCGAACATTTTGAAGACAATCTAAGCAAATTTATTAATAATGAGAATATTGCTCATTACAGCAAACTACTTTCACTACAAGATGAGTTGCGACGTGTAGGCAAACATAGACCTTGTCGTGAGAAACCCACTACTGTTACCGTCAGCGATCCTTCCAAACGGGAAACATCCCCTCAAGATTCTGCAGCAGCAGCAGTCTAATCAAAGGAGAAGGAATTAAATTCAGTTGTATTGAAAATTGGAAACCTATTGCCAGTGACCTATCGAGAACAGAGTAAAAGAGTATTACCTTATCTCATGTTGGAAACTGATCATCAAGTTCAAGTTGACAGCACTGGGAAACGAATTTTAATTCAGAGAAAAAGTTATAATCTTGTTGATTTAATTTGTGATATGGTGACGAATCGTAAAGGACTTTTATCATTTGACAATAATCTATACACCTTTCTAAATGCATCAAACTTCCCCAAAAGTCTTAGTGGCAATAAGCAAATTCTTAAGAAACTAAGAGATTACAGTCCTCCAACAACACCAACACCAACACCATTTAAAAAAGAAGAAGATTCAATATTTGAAAATACTAGCAGCAGCAGCAGCAGCAATGATTTTATAACACCTGTGACTGCTAGTCAAAAGCGAAGACGGATTGATTCACCCTCCAGAGTGCAAAAGATATTGGACATTACACTACGTGTTTGCGTTCAAAATGGTTGAAGTTCTGAAACATGTCTATGAAAATATTGGTGAAGCGGGAAGTTTAAGTTCTCCCAAAACCCTTGCTAAAGCTGTCTCTGACAGCACATTAAAAAAAGCAAAAGAGTATCTAAGGAATGAACTGAGTTACACACTGAATCGGAATCGTAGGCTTCGTGGCAAACAATATCGACAAACTAATGTCTTTTTCCCTCTGCATATAATGCAAACGGATCTTTTAAATTTAGATGCAATTCAACGGCGTCACAATGCACCCTAAAAATATATTCTAGTGGCAATCAGTGTCTTTAGTCGCTATGCCTATGCCATCCCATTACGGTCAAAGAGAGGTGTTGAAGTTGCTCAGGCCATTGAGAGTATTCTTGAACAGGATTGCTATATAAAAATTCAATCGGATCGTGGTAGTGAATTTGTTAATTCCCATGTGCAAAAGGTTCTATTGAAATATAATACGGCACTTTATCATAGTCACAGCCCGATAAAGGCTGTATTGGCTGAACGATTGATAAGAAAAATTCGTCTATTAATTTCAAGGTATTGTACACTGAAAAATATATCTGCTTTTATTCATGATTTAGAAAAAATCATGCCGATATACAACCATCGACCCCATCGATCTCTGTCCAACTCAAGCCCTCGGGAAGTTCATTGCAGTGAAAATACATTTGGTGCTTTTCTAAAGCAATATTCCAATGGTGAAATAGAAAAAAAAAATGTGAAGAAGAAGAAATTCAATGTTGGTGATGCTGTTCGAATTAATAGAACCACCAATATTTTTGAAAAGGAGAATTATTTATGGAGCACTGAACTTTTTAAAGTGTCCAAAATGCTGGACACCGAGCCCACAACATATCGACTGCAAGACACCAAAGATGATGATATTCTCGGCGGTTTTTATGGATATGAACTGCAAAAAGTTAGAAACACTAGTGAAATTTATCAAATTGAAAAAATATTACAGAGTCGTACTCGCACGGAGCAGAGACAGTTGCTTATTCGCTGGCTAGGATACAACTCAGATTTTGATTCTTGGGTCAGTGCTGAAGATATTAACAATGCCCAATGATTTCTATGTGACTTTCATGTTCAATATTTCTGATCCTCTCTACAATAACTTGAATAGAACAAGTGATTTTTGAACGAAACTCTCCCCCACCATCAAATTCTATGACAATGGAAATTATGAAGTGGCTCTTGTCGACTATATTCTCAAAAATACCTACGACATCCTGTGAAAAGATCGTAAATATGAAATAAAAATTAGACCCTATGATTGGCCGCCACCACCCTCCTTAGGTGATCAAGAACAAATTCAAAGGATGAATTGGATGGATTATCCATTTATTGAATTACCCTACGAGGAACTCACCTGTATGAATGAGTTATGTCGTTCTATTAATAAAAGAATTTCCGCTCGTAAGAAAGGAGCTTTTCATTTCAACTATTCTAAGGAGGAGGGCAAGATCTAAATTAGTTCACCTATTGCCAATGAAGAGGTTATTCTCAATGATAATCTAAAGGATGTTCTTGGCTTTAAGCTCTATATAATCAACGGTAAAAGTGCCGGAAACACTAATTTCATTTTTGCTGACTACCCGCCTGCCTCCTCCACGGACACTTGTATATTTCTCTACGCCTCATTTGTGGAAACATCCGGGTTGGTAATACAAATGTTCCCCTACTACGAGTTCTTGAATGAAAAACCAATCAAGAACATATTTACCACTACAATATAAAGCATCTTCAGTATATTCCCTTAAACACTTCATATTTGGAACTCTGTCAGTTAACACTAAGAACTGAATTAGATGACCCCCTAGCAATATCAAAAGGTTTGGCTGTGATTACATGTCATTTTCGTCCTATCGTTCAACAATAAGATGTCTAATAGAAAAGGGGTATTCACTTGTTCTGATATTGACTGCTATGTTAATACTCTTGGCCCAAGACAACAGGGCTATGGAATGGACTATTACAAAGGGCGTACTACAAAATCTGGCTATGGTCTTGGCAGTTGGCTGGCTAAGTTGTTTCGTTCTTCACTAACACTGGCTAGAAAATATCTTGTACCGGCTGCGACAGATTTTGCATCCTCTTTACTATACGATTGAGGCTCTGGGAAGGATTTTAAAAAAAGTGCTACGGAATATCTTAGGTCCAGTGTTCGAACCCTTGGCGAGAGATTAAAACAAAATGGTAAAGGTTTAAAAAGGTCAAGAGACAATGCATCACTCATCAGTCTCTACTCAGGTCGGAAACGAAAGACATCCCCCCTGTCAAAGAAAAGAAGGAAAAAGCCGACACGTACTGTAAGCACTAGTAGAAGAAGAAGCCACAGGAAGAGAATTTTTAGATCAAAACTAGATTTCTTTTCCTAAGATGTCCCACCTACCGAATAAGGAATCTCAACCTTCAATCACCACCTCATTGAATCTATTCAATGCTGAAAATGTTGATGTGAGTGTCAAGCATGGATACTATGAACAATTTTATCCTCAACCACCCCTCTCCGATAATATCCACTTTCAAATTGATTCCAATGAAGACTACTTTATGGACATGCCTTCCACATTTATAGATTTACAAATGAAAGTTCGGAAATCCGATAATACAATACCAATTCGGGTCGATGGAATATCCTATGAAAATTGTATATTACATAAGTTATTTCGTCAAATCAGTGTCTACATCAATGGCACGCTGGTGAGCACAAGCAACAATCTCGCAAATTATACAAGCTATATACAATTCATGCTGATGACACCCAAGTCATACAAGGAATTGAGAGGCACCTCCAATGGATATGAATATATTACTAATACTGATAGTACAGATGTACTAAAAATGCTACAACTAGTGAATTACATCTAGTTGGAAAAATATATCATGAAATATTTAATATACCCCAATGGCTACCACCCATTGTTAAAGTTGATATAAAACTGACGCTTGCACCATCCAATTTCATATTGAGAAAAAAAATTGCTGCCAATCCTGATGTAAGTCTCTCCCTCACCTCGGCAATACTTCATGTACGCAAACAACAGGTCATGAGTTCTATTGCTTTGGCAGTGGAAAAACTGAGAGTCAGTGGAAATAATAATAAACTACTTGTTCCTCATACAATCTCCAATCAACGTCATATTACCATGGGGTCACGCACCTTCACCGATTCATCCTTTATCAATGGCGAAATTCCGTCAAACTCGCTTTAGAATTTGTAAAAAGCGCCAGTGCAATAGTTTCATGGCCTGGATGCCCACATAAATTCGAGATGTTTGGACTTTCATCCCTTGTGTGCAAAGTAAACCGCATCCCACTCTACAATCTATTTTTTGATAAATCCTATAGAACATTGTATGAGTTGACAATGCAAACCCTAGATCATGATTCGCAACTATTTGAAAATGGTATAACCGAAGAAATGTTTGCTAAAACACATGGTATCATTGTACTAGATTTGTCTGGCACGCCGGATATGAGTATAGAACGTACGGGGAGTGTGCGTTTAAAGTGTACATTTGCCGACCCATTGGCTGAGAGTATTGCACTAATCTCACTAAATCAATATGAAACCTTTTGGGAAATCACTCCCGAAGGCAGTCTTCTACTAGACTTGGCACCATGAACACCAGTCAAATAATCAATGCATTTAATATGGATCCCTACATGTCCCAGTACAAATCCTATTGTCTGCCCTCGGACTTTCTTGGAAAAATCCAAAGTGTCAACAATACCATAATTATTGTTAACAACAGTCTGTCGACTGTGCTGAAGGGTCATTGGCTGTGCATCTTTCAAACAATGAAGACGATTGTATTTTTTGATCCTCTTGGTCTACCCTATACATTCTACACACCCCTCATCAGCAACTATATTGAGAGCAGTGGGATAACTATTATTCAAAATCGGAGGAGAGTGCAGGATCTGACGACTAAAAGCTTTGGCTTCCATGCACTACTATATTTTGTGTTCCGATCTCGTGGCTATACTTACGAGCAGTATCTCAACATTTATGTTGACAATCCACGTCTGAATGACTTTCTAGTGGAAAATATCCTCTCAGACCTGTACAGTATAAATTTCAGTGCCCTAAGAGTAAAGTGCTTAAAAAATGTTTCTAAATTTGTTTATTAATAAAATGCATATATATACAACAATTTATTTAAATCTTCACTTTAGATTTCTTCTTCGATGTATAGGTAACTGTCGTGAACCACTAATGCTGGTAAATCATTTGGATTCCCTGTATATTGATATTGATTGGCTGCAAAGTCAGGGTCAAATTTTCTAAAGTACAATGAAACTTCACTCTTGTCACATCTCTTTGTATAGTCAATGATACTATTGGCATTCATATTATAAAATTCACGAGTTTCAATCTGACTATTTGAAGCAATATCACATACAGTGTTTTCAAATGTTGAATCACATTCGGTAACTGCCAAATAAAAATCACTTGGTTTATAGTCATAATAGGCAGTTTCGTCACAACGATGACGTAGAAACCAAATTGTCATGTTACCCCAACAGTTGAATCGTAGACCTGGCTCCTCCGCCCAGAATAATTTAAATCCAAGACGATACCAATCTCGTAGAAATAAACTAAAATCACGTTTGGGATTCTTTCCAATCATAGCGGGGTAAGTATTCTCCCACTGATCACATTTATCATAGTGATAATTGGAGCACAGATGTCCTCTAGGGTGAGCGTCACAAATCTCCTCAAGACATGAATTATATCCTTTAATTTGTACTGCATAGCCTCTATGTAATTTACAAGGATTACATAATTTTCACTTTTCACTGTAGTCATCAATAATTGAACAATTATCACATTGAGTCCAACTGCCAAGAGTTTACATGCATAGTGGACATGTATAGAACATTTTTTTTGTTTCCAATGTCACTTGACTCTCTCACATCTAAAACGAAACTGATCGTTCCTGCCGACGGATAAACTCAAGGTGGAGGAATGGAACAGGAGTAACTCTTTGACTTCACCTCTTTCGAATGGTGGGGGAGCCATCTACATTGAATCTATTGGCAATGTTTTCAAAAGTTCATCCACGATATTATTCGGCTTTGTTCCAATTAGTATATCAATAAATTGAGTATAAGCATTTGAGTCACATCGACAAAGCTTCATACAATAGTCCAATGGGGGAGAATCAGTTTTCATTATATTTTCAAGTGTTCCCCGAGAGAATATCCTACGTTGAAGAGATAATTCGAGAAAATCATCATCCAAAATCAATTGTTTTTCCATAAACACTAGATTTGATCTAATTCTCTCTCTCTCAAATTTATTCATTTTTCAATCCTTTCACTCTGACTGCTGACTCTAGACTGACCATGAATCGTTAGCCCTAGCATTCTAACCTGACAAAAAGAAAGGGAACATTTTCGATTTCGAAGCAATTTTATTGAATATTACAACAACAATAATACTAAGCATGTACAATAACAATACTATTCATTGTCTTCAATATGTTTCACTAATGCACTTAAAGCACATTGAAGTCTATTCACATGCGCTATATCAACTTTTGCAGCGAAACATAATTGATCCTCCATTTTAAATGTGCTCAAGGATATCACATATCTTGCACATACTTCATCCCATTCCAGACAAAGCCGTGATCTTCTCGTGATTTCCACCGCAATGTTTGGTGCTCTTGTATTATTGCTACCAACTCCATTATCAACTTCTAATTGGGTAAACATTCCACTCATCATCAGCACGAATATATCCAAATGAGTAAAGTCAAACTGTTCTTCTCACTCCTTTAAATTCTATTCACAGACTAATAAAAACTATAGCAAAAATCCTTTCCTTATATTCTCTGCAATCCTCTCCCGCTAATATGTAACCAGCCCTCTGATTGGCTTAGAAGGAGATGTAACCAACCCTCTGATTGGCTTAGAAGGAGGCATGTTCTTCCTGTTTCCCGTTATCGGATCAATAAAATTCCCCCAGCGATTACGCAATCAATTTTTCAGAAATTCTCTCCCCTTGGTCTAACGCCTGTTGGCGTTAGACTTAATTTTAGATGGCAGCAGGGGTGTCCGTCACGAGTACTAGGGTCATTCTTACTGTTCATAAATTCATATCTGCTTGTTTGGCGAGCATACTGGTTTGCTTTGAGTACATTAAAGTTTGAGCACATTAATGAATATGAATCAATGCGAATGAGACAAAAGTTCAGTGAAAAGGGTATTTTAGATGTGAATCAGACGGAAAGGTCTTCCAGGCTTGTTTACCCCAACAACACAGAAGTGCAAATTTAAATTTTCTGCTATAGAAAAACCACATAAATAGCATGCAAAAATGTTCAATGATACATGTGACCTAACATTTTATTTTGATGCAAGTGCAGTGTCGACCGAGGAGAAGTCGGAGCCCATCTACATAAAATTTTATAAATAAAAATAAAGTTAATAAACCAAATTTTTTATTATATTTTAAAAGAATAGTTCCCAGCGCATAAACAAGAACAAATCACAATTTATTCCCAGCTCTTTTTACAGCAACAATGATTGTAATTCTAAACAACTACACTTTTTAAAACTACAAGCATATGCTACCTCAAAGGATAAAAAAACTAAGAGGATACGACAATCTAAGGAAGACAACACCTCATGTGTGCAAATATGAGGATATACAGGCAGAAGTTCAACCTTGTAATAAGAAACGTACGCTGAAATTGATTTTGGAGTGGTCCGAAATTTCAAATAGAGCACAAATTAGAAAAAAAGAACACAGACAACAAGCAACCATAAAAAAATAACAAAAATTTTACAATTTTAAAAGAAGGACGGGCATTAATATACCATACTCCCACTTTCTGTGCATGATTACTTATAACTTATCAGCAGTGAAGTTTCTTTAAGGAAGCAGAAGCAAAACAGATTTATCATCCTTCAAAACAGCATTCAAAATTCCGGGTAGGTTCTAACTCATTTCATAAAGAAAGAAAAACGAGCAAAAATGGGGTTTTTTACGGTCAAACAAAAATACTGACAAAACACAACAAAGTGAATATTTCGAGAGGACAAGCGCCTCTCTTCTTCGGGGCGAAACGAAAAAATATATTCAATAAGAGTGCAAAAAAAAGCAGAAAGTTACGTGGCTTTTGAGGGGTTGTCAAGGAGCTGTTGACGTGTTCACATGTTAACAATCCCTTAGGTCTCAAAGGAGGTCAGTAGAAAGGCCTTATTGACTCCCACCCCTCACCCTTGCTGCCACCTACAAATTTTTTTTGCATAATTTATTCAAGGATTATCGATCGAGTCTAATGGGGGTCAAGGTCAATCGATCTGTTGTTGTTTGGCCACGTGTAATGACATGAGAGTGATTTACCTAATCGGCGGGGGAATTATTGATTCACGAAAGGGGGATTAAGAAACAAACATGGCTTCTTTGTTGTTTGGCTAACCTAACCTGAGAAATTGATTTACATAATCGGTGGGGGAGAATGTATTGATTCACGAAGGGGAAATTAAGAAACAAACATGGCTTCTTTGTTGTTTGGCTAGCCTAACCTGAGAAATTGATTTACATAATCGCTAGGGGAATGTATTGATTCACGAAAAGGGAATTAAGAAACAAACATGGCTTCATTGTTGTTTGGCTAACCTAACCTGAGAAATTGATTTACATAATCGGCGGGGAAATTATTGATTCACGAAGGGGAATTAAGAAACAAACATGGCTTCTTTGTTGTTTGGCTAACCTAACCTGAGAAATTGATTGCGTAATCGATTGGGAATTTTATTGATCCGATAACGGGAAACAGGATCACGTGTTTCCTTCTCAGCCAATCAGAGGGCTTGCTTACATATTAGCGGTGGAGGGAATATGAGGAATGGATTTTTGCTATGGTTTTATTAGTCTGTGAATAGAATTCACTAAGTTCTTAGTTAGCAGTGTAATAACATGAGTGAACAAGTTGAGTTAGAAATATCCTTTTATTGCAACTGTTCTATTTGTAAAGGACATTTTCATGATTTTAAACATTCTCATGAACCTAATGCATATTTAGACAGCATAGAGGCAGAGACAGATGAGAAGAATCTGGAGGAAACGAGAAGAAAAATTATATGTGACATGGAGAGAAATTTATACCGATTGCAAGTATGTTCACATAAAAGAAGGGTTGATATGATAGAAAAGGAAGATCAAAAGAAGAGACTGGTAAAAGAGGGCTTTCTATATAGTGTAAAAGACAGCAGTGAAAACCCAATGAAAAATGTATATAAAGCAAGATATAACTCGGGTTATTATGATGATTAGGTTCTGAGAGAAGAGAAAAAGTGGCCCTTTAAGAGATAACATAAGAGGTCATTCTACGAAAAGGATTTTAAACAACGGAAACCATGGTGGAAGAGTTCTCATATATGATTTAACGTTAAATCTAATTATTAATATTTATAATGAGTTTTATATTGTAATCATACAATAAATTTGTTTGTATTATTTTAATTTTCATATACTAGATATATATAGAGTGAGGATACCATCAGAGACTTCTGTACATGAATAGTTCAGTTTGGTTAGATCACTCCATAGAGTATTATCAGTCCAAACCAAGTTTTCTATCAATGATAACAAAAATAAATCATTCTTTCTAATCTTTATTCTCTTGAAATATCAATATTCACAATGCTTTTTAAATAAACTATATCTGGTTCAATTATCTGAATATCCATGTCACCATCCTCCACTACCACTATATCTACCAGAGGGGGTGGTATACATTCAATTTCAACCTCCGGTTCATCATTTATTGATATATCAATCAAAGGGATGTGCCTGCATTCAAATAAATTGCCACGTACTCCTATTGTAGGCAAACTAGGAGCCAACCGCTCGTCATCCTCTACGCAAAGACGACCTGAAGGACCCCGCCGTACCACATTTTCTGAAGTATATGACAGACCATCTTCCATATAATGTACTTCTAACACATCATCACTACCTTCGACGTTTTTAATAGTACAAAGAAGGACCTCCTCATCAAGTGTGAGATCCCAACCATGCCATACATCCTAAAAGCTTGATAAAGTTATTATCAAAAACTAGAGTTTCCTGTGGAAAACCTATATTAGTTCAGATTTTATGGGAATAGTTTATTTTCGAACCAAAGAATTTTATTTACCATAATTTTCTTACAAAAACTAGAGTTCTGGTACAGTGGTGAGTTGTAGTAGTAGTAGTAGTAGTACTAGATGATACAAAATAACGACACTATTAAGATTTGAATGAATTTATCTCTCTTTGGTCAACTAAATACAGTAATAGGATATGATGGCGTCAACAAAGTTAAAATTTGCATAAGAACTCCAAACAGTTTTGTTTAACTGATTTTAAAAAATTTTTTATTTTGATCTCTTTCCACATATCAAATATTTTTCATAGGTAAGGGGGGGGGAGGGGCACTGTTAGATATGGCACACTGAGATTCATAACAATAATGTCCTCATGAAATAAGGCCCAACTTGACGGATATATATCTAATTTGGAATGGAGAGAGCCTTATCATTTGAATATATATTTGTGACGTATATCTGTATTCACACAAAAACTCTTTATATTATCTGTTATATACGTGTAAAATTCCATGTAGCGAAGGGGGGAAAGACAAATTCCTCTATGTATATGAAGGTTCATCAAATTCTAACCAAAATGCAGGACTTTTTTCTTCCTCAAATAAAGATTAAACCATTATTTCCATTAACTTTATTAATGTTTATTCCTTCAATGACTAATATTCATGATTTGTAATTTTTGTGCTTTTGATTTTATATTGATGAGGAATTTAAACACAACTTCAACTAGTTATTTTTTTGTTCGGCATAGATGAAAGGTCCAATACCTGAGTTAAACTAAGAGGTTTCAATTTCAGAAAAAAATTACATTTTGACATCATTTGACAATTTACTAATTTTAAAGTTTTCTTTAGTTTCAAAAAATGTCTTTTGTCAATCATCATCTTTTAATCATTTACAAACAATACTAAAGAAAACCACTTTCGATGGTTTATCGATGTTAAATTATTGAGAAGGCTATTATTTCTTTGACATTTACATTTTACATTTTTAATTTTCATGCTTTTGATAAGTATCTTGTCCTTTTGGTGTAAATTGCAGCTGATGGCTTATCGCAAAATCACTGTTTCAAGTTTTTTCATATACTAAAATTGAAGGAAGCTAGAAAATGCAAAAATTCATTTTACCCGAATATTCTTCAGAGCCCAACCTAACTACGACCTGAAAACAGTAATATAACTTATAGTTGGACAAAATTTTTTTTAAATAGTACTTTCCTGACATTATTTTGAACTTGCAAATTATAAAAAGCAATAACTAATTACTTAATTTTTAATCAATTTCTAATTAATAGAACCAAGAATCCAAATTTTTTGATACAGCGACAATAAATGGCACACGAACAAAGAATATAAAAAAAGGGAAATGTCTTAAGACGTACAGAGTTTGGTTCATGAAATTGAATAGAACAACGGACTATGACAAATAGCTTCAGAATCAAAATCTGACCCAGTCGAATAAAGGTCCATCCGGCATTTTTGGTCATTCATCCCCCCACCAAACAAGCAGTGCAGTTAAAACCTACTTAGAATCTATACTTAGACCTTGAAACTAGAAGAAACTAAATTTTCTGTAAAGTTATGTCTAGCGATAGCCTTATTAGAGTGACAAAAACTTTTTTCCATAAGAGAACATTTTTCAACTAAAAGTAAAGAGCTACTAGACTAAATCAAAGATGTGCAGAAATAATAACGAGTAATTATTCAAACTTAAATTTTCTGTACACTTTTGTCTAGTGATGAACTTGTTAGAGTGACAAAAATTTTTTTCCACAAGAGAACATTTTCAAGTAAAAGTAAAGAGCTGCTAGACTAAATAAAAAATCATGAATTTATGCACTGTTTTAACTAGCTAGGACTAAATTTGTTAACGATGGATCATTGAGGACATTTTTCAACTAAAAGTAAAGAGCTACTAGACTAAATCAAAGATGTGCAGAAATAATAATGAATAAATGTTCAAAATTAAATTTTCTGTAAACTTTTGTATAGTGATGAACTTGTTAGAGTGACAAAAACTTTTTCCACAAGAGGACATTTTCAACTAAAAGTAAAGAGCTGCTAGACTAAATAAAAAAAATTATGAATTTATGCATAGTTTTAACTAGCTAGGAGTAAATTTGTTAACGATGGATCATTGAGGACATTTTTCAACTAAAAGTAAAGAGCTACTAGACTAAATCAAAGATGTGCAGAAATAATAACGAATAAGTGTTCAAACTTATACTTTATGTAAACCTTTGTCTAGTGATGAACTTTTTAGAGTGACAAGAACTTTTTTTTCCACAAGAGGTCATTTTTCAAATAAAAGTAAAGAGCTACTACACTAAATCAAAGATGTGCAGAAATAATAACGTATAATAGTTCAAACTTAAATTTTCTGTAAACTTTTGTCTAGTGATGAACTTGTTAGAGTGACAAAAACTTTTTTCACAAGAGGACATTTTTCAACTAAAAGTAAAGAGCTACTAGACTAAATCAAGAGGACATTTTTCAACTAAAAGTAATGAGCTGCTAGACTAAATAAAAAAATCCTGAACTTATACACAATTTTAACTAGCTAGTGCTAAATTTGTTAACGATGGATCATTGAGGACATTTTTCAACTAAAAGTAAAGAGCTACTAGACTAAATCAAAGATGTACAGAAATAATAACGAATAATTATTCAAACTTAAATTTTCTGTAAACTATTGTCTAGTGATGAGCTTGTTAGAGTGACAAAAACTTGTTTTCCAAAACAGAACATTTTCAAGTAAAAGTAAAGAGCTGCTAGACTAAATAAAAAAAATCATGAATTTATGCATAGTTTTAACTAGCTAGGGCTAAATTTGTTAACGATGGATCATTGAGGACATTTTCAACTAAAAGTATAAGAGCTACTAGACTAAATCAAACATTTGCAGAAATAATAACGAATAATTGTTCAAACTTAAATTTTCTGTAAACTTTTGTATAGTGATGAACTTTTTAGAATGACAAGAACTTTTTTTTCCACAAGAGGACCTTTTTCAACTAAAAGAAAAGAGCTACTAGACTAAATCAAAGATTTGCCGAAATAATAACGAATAATAGTTAAAGCTTAAATTTTCTGTAAGCTTTTGTCTAGTGATGAACTTATTAGAGTGACAAAAACTTTTTTCACAAGAGGACATTTTTCAAATAGAAGTAATGAGTTACTAGACTAAATCAAGAGGACATTTTTCAACTAAAAGTAATGAGCTGCTAGACTAAATAAAAAAATCATTAATTTATACACAGTTTTAACTAGCTAGGGTTAAATTTGTTAACGATGGATCATTGAGGACATTTTTCAACTAAAAGTAAAGATCTACTAGACTAAATCAAAGATGTGCAGAAATAATAACGAATAATTATTCAAACTTAAATTTTCTGTAAACTATTGTCTAGTGATGAACTTGTTAGAGTGACAAAAACTTTTTTTCCACAAGAGAACATTTTCAAGTAAAAGTAAAGAGCTGCTAGACTAAATAAAAAATCATGAATTTATGCACAGTTTTAACTAGCTAGGGCTAAATTTGTGAATGATGGATCATTGAGGACATTTTTCAACTAAAAGTAAAGAGCTACTAGAATAAATCAAAGATGTGCAGAGATAATAACGAGTAATTGTTCAAACGTAAATTTTTTGTAAACTTTTGTATATTGATGAACTTGTTAGAGTGATAAAAACTTTTTTTCCAACAAGAGGACATTTTCAAGTAAAAGTAAAGAGCTACTAGACTAAATAAAAAAATCATGAATTTATGCACAGTTTTAACTAGCTAGGGCTAAATTTGTTAACGATGGATCATTGAGGACATTTTTCAACTAAAAGTAAAGAGCTACTAGACTAAATCAAAGATGTGCAGAGATAATAACGAGTAATTGTTCAAACTTGAATTTTCTGTAAACTGTTGTCTAGTGATGAACTTGTTAGAGTGACAAGAACTTTTTTTTCCACAAGAGGTCATTTTTCAACTAAAAGTAAAGAGCTACTAGACTAAATCAAGGATGTGCAGAAATAATAACGAATAGTAGTTCAAACTTAAAGTTGAAATACTCAACACCTATGTCCTTAAAGATAGAATGGACCCTTTCGGCCCCTGGGGGAATCTTTTTTAAGTTAAGAAATTTATAAATAAGTCGGTACAGATTGGGATTGAAAAAGATTTTTACTCCAACTGGAAGTAAAAAAGTTGTGAAGTGAGTTCATTCTAATTGAAAAAAGATTCTCGTGACCCTTTTATGTGACAACAAATCATTGGAGGACAACTATGCCCCCCCCTCCCACATCACCTTTTCCAAAATCATCTAATGGGAGCCACGGAGCCGAAGGCCAGCCACGGGTGGGACCCCACCACCAAGGTTAGGATAGGTTAGGTTACCTAACATTTCTAGGTGGTCCCCTCACCCCCGGGGCTACGGGGACCGAAAGCCTACCACGGGTGGGACCCCCACCACCCAGGTTAGGTTAGGTTACCTAACATTTCTAGTTGGCCCCCATCCCCAGGGGCCACGGGGACCGAATGCCTACCAAGGGTGGGACCCCCACCACCAACCTAACATTTCTAGGTTAACTTACATCAGGTTAAGTGGCGCGCCACTTAACCTGATGTAAGTTAACCTAGAAATGTTAGGTTGGTGGTTGGTAAGTTAACGGGGGTGAGTGATTAAAACTGTGCATACATTCATGATTTGTTTTGTTTAGTCTAATAGCTCTTTACTTTTAGTTGAAAATTGTCCTCTTGTTGAAAAAAAAGTTCTTGTCCCTAACACGCTCATCGCTAGACAAAAGTTTAAAGAATATTTAAGTTTGAACTATTATTAGTTATTTTTTCTGCACGTTTTTTATCTATTCTATTATCTCTTTACCATTAGCTGAAAAATATCCTTTTTTGGAAAAAAAAATTCTTGTCACTCTAACAAGTTCATCACTAGACAAAATTTTACATAAAATTTAAGTTTGAATAATTATTCAGTATTATCTCTGTACTTATTTGATTTAGGATAGTAGCTCTTTTCTTTTAGTTGAAAAATGTCCTCAATGATGCATCGTTAAAACATTTAGACCTAGCTAGTTAAAAATGTTCATAAGTTCATGATTTGTTATATATTCCCGAAGCTCTTAACTTTTAATTGAAAATGTTCTCTTGTGGAAAAAAAGTTTTTGTCACTAACAAGTTCATCACTAGACAATAGTTTACAGAAAATTTAAGTTTGAATAATTATTCGTTATTATTTCTGCACATCTTTGATTTAGTCTAGTAGCTCTTTACTTTTAGTTGAAAAATGTCCTCAATGATCCATCGTTAACAAATTTAGCCCTAGCTAGTTAAAACTGTGTATAAATTCATGATTTTTTTATTTAGTCTAGCAGCTCATTACTTTTAGTTGAAAAATGTCCTCTTGATTTAGTCTAGTAGCTCTTTACTTTTAGTTGAAAAATGTCCTCTTGTGAAAAGTTTTTGTCACTCTAACAGGTTCGTCACTAGACAAAAGTTTACAGAAAATTTAAGTTTGAACTTTTATTCGTTATTATTTCTGCACATCTTTGATTTAGTCTAGTAGCTCTTTACTTTTAGTTGAAAAATGTCCTCTTGTGGAAAAAAAGTTCTTGTCACTCTAACAAGTTCATCACTAGACAAAAGTTTACAGAAAATTTAAGTTTGAATAATTATTCGTTATTATTTCTGCACATCTTTGATTTAGTCTAGTAGCTCTTTACTTTTAGTTGAAAAATGTCCTCAATTATCAATCGTTAACAAATTTAGCCCTAGCTAGTTAAAACTGTGCATAAATTCATGATTTTTTTATTTAGTCTAGCAGAGCTTTACTTTTACTTGAAAATGTTCTGTTGTGGAAAAAAAAGTTTTTGTCACTCTAACAAGTTCATCACTAGACAATAGTTTACAGAAAATTTAAGTTTGAAAAATTATTCGTTATTATTTCTGCACATCTTTGATTTAGTCTAGTAGCTCTTTACTTTTAGTTGAAAAATGTCCTTTATGATCCATCGTTAACAAATTTAGCCCTAGCTAGTTAAAACTGTGTATAAATTCAGGATTTTTTTATTTAGTCTAGCAGCTCATTACTTTTAGTTGAAAAATGTCCTCTTGATTTAGTCTACTAGCTCTTTACTTTTATTTGAAAAATGTCCTCTTGTTAAAAATGTTTTTGTCACTCTAACAAGTTCATCACTAGACAAAAGTTTACAGAAAATTTAAGTTTGAACTATTATTCGTTATTATTTCTGCACATCTTTGATTTAGTCTAGTAGCTCTTTACTTTTAGTTGAAAAATGTCATCAATGATCCATCGTTAACAAATTTAGCCCTAGCTAGTTAAAACTGTGTATAAATTCATGATTTTTTTATTTAGTCTAGCAGCTCATTACTTTTAGTAGAAAAATGTCCTCTTGATTTAGCCTACTAGCTCTTTACTTTTATTTGAAATATGTCCTCTTGTGAAAAAAGTTTTTGTCACTCTAACAAGTTCATCACTAGACAAAAGTTTACAGAAAATTTAAGTTTGAACTATTATTCGTTATTATTTCTTCACATCTTTGATTTAGTCTAGTAGCTCTTTACTTTTAGTTGAAAAATGTCCTCTTGTAGAAAAAAAGTTCTTGTCACTCTAACAAGTTCATCACTAGACAAAAGTTTACAGAAAATTTAAGTTTGAATAATTATTCGTTATTATTTCTGCACATCTTTGATTTAGTCTAGTAGCTCTTTACTTTTAGTTGAAAAATGTCCTCAATGATCCATCGTTAACAAATTTAGCCCTAGATAGTTAAAACTGTGCATAAATTCATGATTTTTTTTATTTAGTCTAGCAGCTCTTTACTTTTACTTGAAAATGTTCTCTTGTGGAAAAAAAGTTTTTGTCACTCTAACAAGTTCATCACTAGACAATAGTTTACAGAAAATTTAAGTTTGAAAAATTATTCGTTATTATTTCTGCACATCTTTGATTTAGTCTAGTAGCTCTTTACTTTTAGTTGAAAAATGTCCTTTATGATCCATCGTTAACAAATTTAGCCCTAGCTAGTTAAAACTGTGTATAAATTCAGGATTTTTTATTTAGTCTAGCAGCTCATTACTTTTAGTTGAAAAAAGTCCTCTTGATTTAGTCTACTAGCTCTTTACTTTTATTTGAAAAATTTCCTCTTGTGAAAAAAGTTTTTGTCACTCTAACAAGTTCATTACTAGACAAAAGTTTACAGAAAATTTAAGTTTGAACTATTATTCGTTATTATTTCTGCACATCTTTGATTTAGTCTAGTAGCTCTTTACTTTTAGTTGAAAAATGTCCTCTTGTGGAAAAAAAGTTCTTGTCACTCTAAAAAGTTCATCACTAGACAAAAGTTTACAGAAAATATAAGTTTGAACAATTATTCGTTATTATTTCTGCACATTTTTGATTTAGTCTAGTAGCTCTTTACTTTTAGTTGAAAAATGTCCTCAATGATCCATCGTTAACAAATTTATACCTAGCTAGTTAAAACTATGCATAAATTCATAATTTTTTTTATTTAGTCTAGCAGCTCTTTACTTTTAGTTGAAAATGTCCTCTTTGAAAAAAGTTTTTGTCACTCTAACAAGTTCATCAATATACAAAAGTTTACAGAAAATTTAAGTTTGAACAATTAGCCTATTCGTTATTATTTCTGCACATCTTTGATTTAGTCTAGTAGCTCTTTACTTTTAGTTGAACAATGTCCTCAATGATCCATCGTTAACAAATTTAGCCCTAGCTAGTTAAAACTGTGCATAAATTCATGATTTTTTATTTAGTCTAGCAGCTCTTTACTTTTACTTGAAAATGTTCTCTTATGGAAAAAAAGTTTTTGTCACTCTAACAAGTTCATCACTAGACGAAACTTTACAGAAAATTTAAGTTTGAACAATTATTCGTTATTATTTCAGTACATCCTTGATTTAGTCTAATAGCTCTTTACTTTTAGTTGAAGAATGTTCTATTATGGAAAAAAGTTTTTGTCACTTTAATAATTTTATCACTAGACAAAACTTTACAGAAAATTTAAGTTTCTTCTAGTTTCAAGGTCTAAGTACAGATTCTAAGTAGGTTTTAACTGCACTGCTTGTTTGGTGGGGGGATGAATGACCAAAAATGCCGGATGGATCTTTATTCGACTGGGTCAGATTTTGATTCTGAAGCTATTTGTCATAGTCCGTTGTTCTATTCAATTTCATGAGCCAAACTCTGTACATCTTAAGAGATTGCACTTTTCTTATATTCTTTTTTCGTTTGGCATTTATTGTTGTGGTATCAAAAAATGTGGATCATTGGTTCAATTAATTATAAGTTCATTAAAAATTAAGTAATTAGTTACTACTTATAATAATTTGCAAGTTCCAAATGATGTTAGGAAAGTGATATTTAAAATTTTTTTTGTCTAACTATAAGTTATATTATTGTTTTCAGGTCGTAGTTAGGTTGGGCTCTGAAGAATATTCGGGTAAAAAGAATTTTTGTATTTTCTAGCTTCCTTCAATTTTAGTATATTAAAAAATTTGAAAAAGTGACTTTTCGTAAAACCATCAACTACGATTTATAGCAAAATGACAATATACTTATCAAAAGCATGAAAGTTAAGAACGTAAAATGTATATTTCAAAGAAATAATTGCCTTATTAATAATTTAACATCGATAAACCGTGGAACGCTTTTTTCTTTAGTAACGTTTGTGAATGATTAAAAGATGATGACTGACAAAAAACATTTTTTGAAACTAAAGAAAACTTTAAAATTTGTAAATTGTCAAATGATGTCAAAATGTAATTTTTTTCTGAAATTGAAACCTCTTAGTTTAACTCAGGTATTGGACCTTTCATCTATGCCGAACAAAAAAAATAACTAGTTGAAGTTGTGTTTAAATTCTTCATCAATATAAAATCAAAAGCATGAAAATTAAAAATCACGAATATCAGTCATTGAAGGAATAAACATTAATAAAGTTAATGGAAATAATGGTTTAATCTTTATTTGAGGAAAAAAACAGTCCTGTATTTTGGTTAGAATTTGATGAACCTTCATATACATAGAGGAACTTGTCTTTCCCCCCTTCGCTACATGGAACTTTACACGTATATAAGAGATAATATAAAGAGTTTTTGTGTGAATACAGATATACGTCACAAATATATATTCAAATGATCAGGCTCTCTCCATTCCAAATTAGATATATATCCGTCAAGTGGGGCATTATTTCATGAGGATATTATTGCTATGAATCTCATTGTGCCATATCTAACAGTACCCCTCCTCCCCCTTAACCATGAAAATATTTGCTATGTGGAAAGATATCAAAATAAAAAATTGTTTAAAATCATATAAACAAAACTTTTTGGAGTTCTTATGCAGATTCTCAGTTTGTTGACGCTAGCACATCCTATTAGTGTATTTAGTTACCCTGAAAGCGATAAATTCATTCAAATCTTAATAGTTTCGTTATTTTGGTTAATCTATTACTAATACTAATAATACTACAACACACCACAGTACCCGAACTCCTAGTTTTTGTAAGAAAATTATGGTAAAATACATTTCTTTGGTTCGAAAATAAACTATTCCCGTAAAATCTGAACTAATATAGGTTTTCCGCAGGAAACTCTAGTTTTTGATCATAGTGTTATCAATCTCTTAGGATGTATGGCTTGGTTGAGATCTCTCACTTGATGAGGAGGTCCTTATTTGTACTACTACAACCTTCGAAGGTACTGATGATGTGCTAGAAGTACATTATATGGAAGATGGTCTGTCGTATACGTCGGAAGATGTGGTACGGCGGGGGCCTTCAGGCCGTCTTTGCATAGAGGATGACGAGCGGTTGGTTCCTAGTTTGCCTACAATAGGAGTACGCGACGATTTATTTGAATACAGGCACACCCCTTTGATTGATATATCAATAAATGATGAACCGGAGGTTGAAATTGAATGTATACCACCCCCTCTGGTAGATATAGTGGTAGTGGAGGATGGTGACATAGATATTCAGATAATTGAACCAGATATAGTTTATCTAAAAAGCATTGTGAATATTGATATTTCAAGAGAATAAAGATTAGAAAGAATGAATTATTTTTTGTTATCTTTGATAGAAAACTTGGTTGTGGACTGATAATGCTCTATGTAGTGATCTAATCAAACTGAACTATTCATGTACAGGAGCCTCTGTTGGTATCCTCACTCTATATATATCTAGTATATGAAAATTAAAATAATACAAACAAATTTATTGTATCATTACAATATAAAACTCATTATACATATTAATAATTAGATTTAATGTTAAATCATATATGAGAACTCTTTCACCATGGTTTCCGTTGTTTAAAATCCTTTTCGTAGAATGACATCTTATGTTGTCTTTTAAAGGGCCACTTTTTCTCGTTTCTTAAAACATAATCATCATAATAATCCGAGTTATATCTTGCTTTATATACATTTTTCATTGGGTTTTCACTGCTGTCTTTTACACTATAGAGAAAGCCCTCTTTTACCAGTCTCTTCTTTTGATCTTCCTTTTCTATCATATCAACCCTTCTTTTATGTGAACATACTTGCAACCGGTATAAATTTCTCTCCATGTCACATATAATTTTTCTTCTCGTTTCCTCCAGATTCTTCTCATCTGTTTCTGTCTCTGTGCTGTCTAAACATGCAGTAGGTTTAAGAGAATGTTCAAAATCATGAAAATGTTCTTTACAAATATAACAGTTGCAATAAAAGGATATTTCTAACTCAACTTGTTCTCTCATGTTATTACACTGCTAACTAAAAACTTAGTGAATTCTATTCACAGACTAATAAAACCATAGCAAAAATCCATTCCTCATATTCCCTCCACCGCTAATATGTAAGCAAGCCCTCTGATTGGCTGAGAAGGAGACACGTGATCCTGTTTCCCGTTATCGGATCAATAAAATTCCCAATCGATTACGCGATCAATTTCTCAGGTTAGGTTAGCCAAACAACAAAGAAGCCATGTTTGTTTCTTAATTCCCCTTCGTGAATCAATAATTTCCCCGCCGATTATGTAAATCAATTTCTCAGGTTAGGTTAGCCAAACAACAATTAAGCCATGTTTGTTTCTTAATTTCCTTTTCGCGAATCAATACATTCCCCTAGCGATTATGTAAATCAATTTCTCAGGTTAG
Organism: Artemia sp. Qi Xiang Cuo; assembly: GCF_049724085.1. Lineage (NCBI taxonomy): Eukaryota > Metazoa > Arthropoda > Branchiopoda > Anostraca > Artemiidae > Artemia > Artemia sp. Qi Xiang Cuo. The sequence goes on from NC_142797.1 coordinate 83,265,138, forward strand.
GCTAACCAAACAACAAAGAAGCCATGTTTGTTTCTTAATTTCCCCTTCGTGAATCAATACATTCTCCCCCACCGATTATGTAAATCAATTTCTCAGGTTAGGCTAGCCAAACAACAAAGAAGCCATGTTTGTTTCTTAATTCCCCTTTCATGAATCAATAATTCCCCCGCCGATTATGTAAATCACCCTCATGTCATTACACGTGGCCAAACAACAACAGATCGATTGACCTTGACCCCCATTAGACTCGATCGATAATCCTTGAATAAATTATGTAAAAAAGTTGTAGGTGGCAGAAGGGGTGAGGGTGGGAGTCAATAAGGCCTTTCTACTGAGGTCTGCAAGGAATGCAATTATTAAAATCAGAAATCAGATGACATAGCTCTCTAACTCATTTAATTGCTGTTTCGTTTTGTTTTGAGTGAATGAAGGTTTTTCTTTTATTTCTCAGTTATTCGCTAGAATATGTCGATGGTAGTTCAATTTTTTGGATTTTTGCAAATCGTGGATATTGGTGAATGACTCACTTTTGTGGTTGTTAGGTATTCGGTTTTAATTCTTATAATTTATGGCTTTTATTGAATTTTATTCATCTTTTAATTTCTTGGTTTTTTGTTGATTTTTTTTCGGCAGGGCGTCAGGACGTCGACACGTCAGGACCACTACCATCAGGACATCGAAAAATCCGTCATAATCACTAGCCGTCAGGACATCGATAGTCATAACATCGACACGTCAGGACATGGATCAAATCCCTCATAACATCTAAAATTCTAAAACCTTAGTTTTTTGGGGTTTAGGGGGACAGGTACCAAGGTTAGGTTAGGTTACGTTTATAATTTATGCAATGCTTTACCCCCCCCCCCCCTGGATGCGCTAATATATAGCCGAAATTTGTTTCTTAACTATTTTATACTTACTACTATTATATAAACTTATAAAAAAATTTGTCGATGTCCATTCTCTCTACTTTTCGGGCAGAGGTGCTGGTTTCTGGGTTGACAAAATTATTTTTGTGGTACACTTTCAAATGAGTGAAACCTGCTTTTTCCAGCTCAGTTGTGTTGTGGCCCTTCCAACAATCTGAAATGATTCTTGAACATCCATGGTGAGCAATGTATTCTATCACTAGTCAAAGCAAACTAACCGGTGTCCTCAAGAATCGCGTTAATAATGAACTAAAATGTAGGCCTACTAGTTCAAAATGTCAAGAATTGCGTGAATGATGAACTTTTCTTTGTCTTTGAGACGGTCAGCCAACACCGAAGCTCCCAATTTAATAATTCACAAATGACCTTCACAATTTTGGTAATCAAGTATTCTATTTTCATTATATTTTCTTGTCACCAAACTTCACTTCTCGAGTGTGTTTTATGTAATAGACAAGTACCAAAGTGTTTTTTAATAAAAGAAAAAGAAAGACAGCAAGAGTTAAAACAAACAAAATTATCCTGTAGACAATGGGGGCTATCTTTCTCTCCAACCATTCATTCTTTACTCTAAAGTTTGACCTTTTCCCTAATATTTCAAGAACAAATGCTTTAACACACCAGCGATGTTACATTATGTGCCTGGGGAATGAAATATCTTATTGATTCGCATAAGCTTCCTTCAATAAAATTTTCTACACAAATGGGTACTTTTCCATTATATGGGCACTTCTATAAAGTCAAGTTTGGTTGATGTTAATGAAATAAAATAAAATAGGATGAATATATAACAGTTAATAAACAAATTTAGGCTGTATATTTGCATATTAGGGGGTGGGGGTAAAGCATTGCATAAATTAAAAACGTAACCTAACCTAGGTACTTTTTTCTCCCCATAAACCCAAAAAAACAACAGTTTAAATATTGTAAATTCAATGAGAAACCCCGCTCTTCGATCAATTTTGATAACAATTAGCCGCTTTACGAGTCTCCATCACTGCATTCATTCGACTGTCTATAGCCGAAGTGCCCATATAATGGGAAAGTACTCACAAATGTTTTGAAAGGCAATTAGTTAATCTAACCCACAGTTTATAAAATTATCCAGTAAGTTTACCGCAGATGATTTCTGGCTCTTCATTCTCGGTGCGAACAAAAAGCTCCTCCCACTTATTTGTCCACTTATTGTCCACTTTTTGGTTGAGCCGGCCAAGTGGTTTTGTCAGTACTTGTTCCGTAGGTGATTATTCTTTGTCTACCCGTGAAAAGATCTAATGCCGCTTATGTTTATAGGTTCTCTGGAGCACTCGGTCCGGGTTTTTATAATGGGTGAGACAGGGAAAGATCATACTGCTAATTATATAAGCTGTGGTCTAACCCTTCTAATTACCGAAAAGGATTATATATGCTACATAAAAAAAGCTTTCATAACTACTAGTAAGATTTTAGCTTAATTAATAGGGGGTGCAACAGCCTGTCTTATTTGCAGGATGGTTTCTGTGTATTTTAAAGTTGCTCTTTACTTTTTTCCTAAGAGACTATTTTTTTTTATTTAATTTTAGGCATTACCGCTCTTATTCGTAGTTTGTCATTATTGAAAGGCGCCCCTTATGATCAAATCATGTTTCATTTAGCTAGGTTAGGCCACAACTTTGACACCTATCAATAGCTATTCTATATTGTTCGTTATCATCAAGCAATCTCAACCTTTCTTGAATTTATTTCCGTTTTATATCCTATTTTTGACAAAGCCTTTTACTAGCCATCGATTGCATGCGTCTATCGATCTAGAATTTAAAATCCGCCCCGTTAGACTCCCCTCACCCCCCAGAGGGGCGCCATACGCCGAGGGGAAAGGCATCCAAAGTAGAACGAACGGAACTAGTCGGTGAATTGTCTTCAATTAGAAATCATGTTTCAGGTTGAATTTTTGGAATCTGAGCGTGGCCATAGAAAGGTGGCTTTAGATGGTTTTATTTACGTAAAACAAAAAGAATTACTCGGTGGAGTGGTTAGTTATGAATGTGATAGACGGCGAAAAAGGAAAGGTGTTGAAAGCGAATTGCAATGCCGTGCTAAAATTAAAATTCTGAACAATATTCTCATTGGGCGACTTCACGATCATACCCACCCTCCTGATCCAGCTAGGGTTGAAGCAAGGCGCAGAGTTTCATTTTTGAACAGCAGTTTATCATCAGAGGCAATCGAAATGCCGGAAGTAATAACTACAGAGCCCCAGGTTGATATAATCAGAAGTAAGTTTAATTTGTCTGTTCTGGTCGGTTAAATAGCCTATTCAGTTGAAAAAAATTGAACTTTAGGTAAATTTTTCGCAGTTCATATTATTAACTTACGAGTAAAGTAAACATACCACTCGGTGCCTTTTTTATGCTCTTTCCAAATATAATAGGCTAATCATTTTTGCCGTAAATGGCGGCAAATTAGCCAATTCAGGGTATATATTTGCACATTAGAGGGGGGGGGGGGTAAAGTTTAAACCCGTGCGCATGCAAATATTTCGTCTTGCACTCTTTTAAAGCAAAAATCACTCTTTTTTGCCTTAATTTGCACTCTTTTTGGACATCAGCTGGTGGCAATCCTGGTAAAAATACTAAAAGTGTCCAAGGACAGCAATGGAAGGCCATCATATTTGTTCGTTTTTTGTTGTCTTTTTTTTTATATGGGACACATGTTGAATATAGAGTCGTTGGTGCTTAATTTTATGAATATAACCCAAGCGGGTAAAGTTCTACCAAATCATATTATTGAGTTAGAAATAAAGTGAATACACCATTCGATGCCTTTTTTATGCTGATTACGAATATAATCAGAAATGAATTTCAGCCCCCCCCCCTATATATACCTAACCTAACCCTGAATTGGCATATATAGGGGGGGGGCTGAAATTCTTTTCCGATAGAAATGATTATTATATTCGTAATCAGCATAAAAAAAGGCATCAAATGGTTTATTCACTTTTGTCCTAACTCAATAATATGATTTGGTAGAACTTTACCCCCAAGCGTTAGTTGAACTTGCTACTAAACAAATTGCAAATGCAAAGGCTGCATTTGAGGAAATGAAAAATTCATCATTATATGCAAATCCTTTTGTAAGCATTACTAACTAGGAAATAATTTCTACAGAACTGGACCAAGAGAAAAGTAACCGAGAATTAATGGAAAATAGAGATTAATAGAAATAATTATATATTTTAATCTTCATATAGTTGTATATTTATTACAATATAATTTAACATAATTGATTAACATAAATTATAAATTTATTATAATATAATTATAATTGTTACGAAATTAATGCTTATAGAAATAATTATAGATTAATAGAAATAGAAATTAATGGAAAATGGAAGATCAATGGAAATTTTTCCTTTATAGGATCAGATTGGTGAAATCTGATCCTATAAATAATTTCTGAGACCACACTGGCTAATCATGATAAAATAAAAAATTGGGAAGAAAGGAAGAAAACGAGGACAGTTAACAAAATTTTAGTTTGGTGTTTTTATTTTAAGGTTTGGTTTTTATACTTTTATCAGTTTTATTCTGCACTGAGGACGGTCAAGCGGAGGTATTGACCGAAATATTTGAATAATTTTTCAATTTTTTCACTGGCTGTTAATTGTTCTCGTTTTCTTCCTTTCTTCGCAATTTTTTGTTTTATCTGATCCTATAGAGAAAAAATATTTGCTCCCAAGGCCGTATCCAGGGGGACTAGGGGATTTGAAATCATGAAATTAGATGGATTTGAACTAGAGGGGCTGCTTGATTCGCTAATTTTGCATTGTGTAAAGCAGCAGCCGGGATCTGACCTGCAATCAACAATCCTGCAAGTTCTCGTAACTAAAATAAATCTGCCTGTAATAAATTCTGCCCAAATTAGTCTTCAAATTGAAAGCCAGGTTTGCTTCAAGAGGTATTTTCCTATCGGAAACATTGACACAGAGGCGGCGTGAAATCTTAATTGCTGCAAAGGATAAATTCGGCCATATAAATGTTTGGACTGATGGTGGGCAAATTTTAGGAAAGCCTGACGGTGTAAATAGAAAAAATCGTAATCTAGCGAACTGTGCCTAAATTTGTTTTTTCTAAGTGAATATTTTGGCACTTGTCTACTATCCCGGCCACACTCAAGTTATTGATCTGAGTAAAACCGGTTTCTCTGTCTACATTCGGATGTAATTAGCTTGGCCTGAATGAGATAAACTACTATGTAGGTATATTTTAATTATAATTTTCCTTTCTAGCTTCCATAATTTTGTTACAAAAGTATAATATTTTCATCATATTTAGCCTAAGTATATTTGGTTATGATTAACCAAACTTCACTTCTTGAGTGTGGTCAAGATAATAGACAAGCACCATTATTTTAATTACGTTTGGCATGTCATCTTTTTTTGTTTGATTTTTTCGCTTTTTTTCTGTCTTGTCTATTCTTTCTTTAAAGCAATTCTTTCTTGTCTTTCTTGTCTGTTATTCTTTTATTTGTCTATTATTCTATTATTATTTCTAATTTTTTCTTGTCTATTTAAAGCAAATGGGGATACAGAGTGGTGAACAAATGCAATAAAATGCTGAAAGATAGTGAATTTTTCTTGTCATATTTGATTTTTTTTTTTCTCCTTTGTTTTTTTATGCTGTATAAAGTTTACTCTGGTTTTAGCGATTTCAGCGTCAAGAGCCTAATTTTTATGCATTGTTAATTCCAATTCTGACATTGAGCTGTTAACGCAAATGAGGAAGAGGAAAAATACATAGCTGCTGCGATAATGGAGCCTTTTTTTAGTTTAGAACCCCTTCTCAATTTCTTTCCTCCATTTTTTTAGGACATTTTTCAATTGCTTAAAATTCTTACCATTTGCTCCCCAAAATTAATCACTGCGAACTCTTTAGAATTAAACTTCACGCTTTATAGCAAATATGACAAGATTCTTTTTTTTTTTTAGTATTCTTTTTGTTGCTTGCCTGTTCTCATAAGATATTGTGTCAATTTGGAAGTTTAATCCTTTGTTATCTTGTAAATGATTTTACGTGGTATTGGTCTTATGGATGCATTAATGCAATGGAACTTAAGTGTTATTAAATAAACAAAAAACAAGTTGTTTTCAACTGAAAGTAAGAAGCAACATTAAAAGTTAAAACGAACAAAAATTATTACGTATATGGAGGGGGCACCCCCCCCCCAAAACACCTCGCCCTTCATGCTAAGGTGTGTTAATACTTTTAAAAAAGTTTCTTATTGTACTAATTAACCGACCCTTGTAGTTCAGGAGTCGTTCTTAGGGAATTTAGACGAAATTAAAATTTGGCGGAAATAGTGGGGTATTTGTCGGTACGATTGCCCCTGAAAAAAAAAAACGAATAAACACGCATCGGTGTTTTACTTGGACCTCTAATATTCCTTGCAAAACATTTGGACAAATTGGAGACAAAACTTTATCTGAATATTTGATGGAGTCAACAATGGTTCAGTTAAAGGTCCAAGAGATCAAAATTAACACATGCAAATTAAAATTTTTAGCAAAGCATTACCTTTTACCTATAAAAAGAAAGAAAATTATTATCTAACTCGTTATTTAGAGCTTCATTTAAGTAGAGAGCCCTCCAGATTTTATTTTAAATACATTTGACAAATTTCAGTTAATATGTTTAAGGATAATTTATAATTATTTGTAAATGACGTAAGAGCGATAAGAACAGTGAGAGAGGCTGCGCAAATTGTTTGATTTCACTCCTTTTTAGCAAAATTCCTCTTTTTAGCCTTGACTTGGGCTCTTTTTTATGTGTCGGCCGTTGACAACCCTGCTTCAGGACATACACATAATGATTTCCTTCATCCAAAATGTTGTGGCACAAATGGTAAAAATGGTAAAACTACAAATTTATAACAACAGTATATATAGATTATTGCTATTGTTAATTTTTTTCAGATTAACTGTCGGCCTTAACACTTCTCCATTCCAAGTTATGTTGGTAAATTGGTAAATAGCTTGTGGTGAAAATATCAAACCATTCAGAACTTTGTTTTAACCACTTTTGCCAGATTTATTTTTGGCTTTAAAAATTTACAATCCCAGGATACATTCCATATGGAATTCATGCCTTTGTATTAACTTTAATGTGTAATTAGCAATTCTTATTACTTGCAGGTGACGGTGACATTCTTGAACCCGTGGTTGAAATTCGAAATGGACACGAAAAAGGAATATCTGTGACAAACCCTATCATTCAACAGAATGCAAACCTAAAACAGGCAAGAGCTCGCTATTCATATCAATTTCCCCTTCCATTGGTGAAAATTCCAAGCCGAAATTTATCAGAAAGAGTTACCCACTTCAAAGATGACGATGATGACCATAATACTTTCTTTGGGAAAATGATTGCTTACAGACTACGTCTGCTAAATTCCGAACATAGCCGGAAAGCAAGAAATGCAATTTTAGACATTTTAGACGAAGCAGAGGAAAAGCAAAAAGAAGACGACAAGAAAAAGAAAGATCAAGAAACTCAAACTCAAGAAGAAGTGGCAGGTGAAGAAGGCAAAGTTAGAGTGACAAGTAAAACTTATGTAAGTCATGAACTCAATCAGACTTTGGAAAAGCCCCCGATAGAAATAAAAAGAGAAGCAAGTGAGGCCTATGAAGAGAACATGAGTGAAATGAGTAATGAAGAAGATCCAAATCTAGAAAAGCAACCTTTCAGAAATCAGACTTGGGAAGAGCATTCATTGAAATTACTGCACAAAATAGCTCGTGATGAAAATGTAACTGAAGGGACTAGTGAAGATGTTCTGAGACTGCCAAATGAAGTTAAAGAAGAATTCGATCAAAATCATGTTGAAAATATAACTGAAGGGACTAGTGAAGAGGTTCTGATTCCTGAAGCACTGCTTCTTTAGCTTTGCAAAAACGAAGATAAAGCAGTCATTTAAATTCAAAGCAGATTGTGCAAAAGAAAAAAATGTCTGAGTAACTACCTCTTGAGGTTTCTTCTTCATTTGTTAGCTGATAGTGCATATTTGATTTTGAAATTGGATTTGGCATCTGGGGGCTTCTCAGACTACCAAATGAAGTTAAAGAAGAAATAGATCAAACTCATGATGATAATATGACTGAAGGGACTAGTGAAGAGGTTCTGATTCCTGAAGCACTGCTTCTTTCACTTTGCAAACATAAAGATAGAGCACTCATTTAAATTCAAAGTATATCATATACAAGAAAAAACGTCTGAGTAACTACCTCTTGAGGTTACTTCTTCATTTGTTAGCTGACAGCGCACATTTAGTTTTGAAATAAGATTTGGCATCTGTTTGCTTCTCAGACTGCCAAATGAAGTTAAAGAAGAAATAGATCAAACTCATGATGATAATATAAGTGAAGGGACTAGTGAAGAGTTTTTAATTCCTGAAGTACTGCTTATTTAACTTTGCTAACATAAAGATAAAGCAGTCCTTTAAATTCAAAGCAGATTATATACAAGAAAAAACGTCTGAGTAACTACCTCTTGAGGTTACTTCTTCATTTGTTAGCTGACAGTGCATATTTAGTTTTGAAATAAGATTTGGTATCTGTGGGCTTCTCAGACTGCCAAATGAAGTTAAAGAAGAAATAGATCAAACTCATGATGATAATATAAGTGAAGGGACTAGTGAAGAGGTTTTAATTCCTGAAGTACTGCTTTTTTAACTTTGCTAACATAAAGATAAAGCAGTCCTTTAAATTCAAAGCAGATTATATACAAGAAAAAACGTCTGAGTAACTACCTCTTGAGGTTACTTCTTCATTTGTTAGCTGACAGTGCATATTTAGTTTAGAAATGGGATTTGGCATCTGGGGGATTCTCAGACTGCAAACTGGAGTATGACCTGGCCGGGAATCAAAAGTCAAAGCAAATTATGTACAAACAGCAATTTCTAAGCAGCTATATTTTTAAGTTACTACCTTGTTTGTAAAATGATTATGCGTCAGTGCATACTATATTTCAGAATATAATTCACCTTTGAAATGGGATAAGTAGAAAAAGGAGACATTTTAGAGGTTTTCAAACCATATAATGGATATAGATCTTGAAATATATCAAACTTATAAAGAAAATACAAATGAAGGGAATAGTGAACGAAAATGTGAAATTTTTAGCGCCACTTCTTTAATTCTGATAAACTTGAAGAAAGATCAGTCACTTTGAAGTCAAAGCAGATTATGTACTAAGAAGAAATGTTCTGCGGATCTATATTTTAAAGTTACTTCTATGTGTGTTACAAGATATTGCATATTCAGTTTAAAAATGAGATAAATAAAAAAGAAGACATTTCAGAGAGTTCTTGGACTTCAACAAACCAGTTCAAGAGGATCGATAACAATGAACGATGCGTTTAAGTCAATACCGTAGAAAATGTAAATAGTGCGTTGTGATGTCCGATAGCGTGGGCCCCCCTCAGAAACGTAATGGTTTTCAGTGTTTACCTTTTTCCTTTATCGGCGTCTTACTTGAATAAATCTACATTTATTCTAATCGAGTTCTTCAAAGACGAAGAATTAATTCTTGTTCAGTAAGGTGGCTAATTTGCGTGGCTACTAGACGTAGACAAAATGACTCCACCCATATGATAAAAAATTTTCTCTATTGAGAAAAATACGGAATCCATTGATGACTATTTAAATGACTTCTATTTTAACCCAGGATGTTTCGGGAGGCTTAAAAAACTTTCAAAAACGCATCAAAAATATGTTTATATGCATTTTCGTTACTTTTTTATGGGTCAAACGGAAATTTCGGGGGAGGGGTCATTCCCCCCTAACCTTTTCTACCTTAAGCCTTTTTTGTCAGTCGTTTTCTTACCTGAAGGTATTTATGTGTCTATTCCGGTCACAGTTCTTTAAAAATCAAGAATTATTTTCGTTCATTACATTCAATCTGCGTGACTGCTAAATGTAGAAGAAATCAGACTCAATTGAAGACCATTTAAACGAATTCATTTACCTTGTACCTTTTTTCACAACCCCTTTCTTGTCTGAAGGTATTTATGCGTATATTCCAGTCAGAAATTCC